>NW_017386083.1:0-17704 GCF_000237925.1 Schistosoma mansoni | reverse complement strand
AGAGGAGATTGAATAATTACATTTCGATCCTGAAATATATCTTCGGAAGACTCAGGCGAAGCTTTATCATTATTATAATGACCATGATTACTGTCATTATCGTTGTTATTAGTATTCGAACTTTTGTATGTGTCACTATCATTAAAAGTACCATCGCCATCGTCATCATGATCAGAAGAGGAGGAGGATATATCAGGAAATTTCAAAGTTCCACACGTACTACTCTCACTTGATGAGTAATCAGACATTATTATATGACCGGAAAGTAAACAAAATAATAACCGATGGGAAATGTTAATTATTTCCAAACAGTTCAATATCATATATATATATATTGGTCATCCTCTCACTCCAATACACAATATGAATTGAGGATGATGCTGTCTTGAGCATCAAAAGCTTCTTAATTAAGTCATCCAGATTAGAGAACACATGATGTACTTTGCCTTTAGCCTGGGATCTTTAAACTATTCATTCTATATAATTTTTTGGTATCTTAAATCAGTAAACATAATGTTTGATTTCACTTTATTAAATGTATCTATCTACCAAAGTAAATATCCATGCTTAACAGTTGATTACTTTATAATAATTCTTCTTCTAGTTGACTGTAGTTGTCAAACCGATTCTCTCTACAAAGAAAAATAAATAATAAAAAGGGGGGCTAGAGAAATAAATGTAAAAGAAGGAATGAGATCTATTAAAATTAAAATAAACATCATAGAAGAGAATTTTGCTCCTCATAATAATGTTCAGAAAGACAAAAAAGAACGACAATGAAATATTTTTTTGGTGTCGAATTCGGTGACATTTCATATGTCATTTCATATGAGTTATATCGGTGAATGTTAATTTCTTTTCCAAGGTTTACTTACAATTCTATGCTTGTATGTAAGTGTACGTGTAATTTTATATATTCATGTGAAGACCTATATTCTTTATCTAATAAATCCTACTTTAAAATGTTCTCTTCATGAATCACAAAAGCAAACAAACAACCAATGTTACCTTGTTCTAATTTTATTAAGAGTAGTAATACTCCCGTGAAAGAATAATCCTAATACAATACTAACTAGTATAGGAATGAATCAAGTGTATATATATATGTTGTAGAGACGAAAAGTAAAATATAGTTAATCAACATCAATATTAACGTATTTCAGTGAAATTGAAAAATTAAAAAAATTAAAAAATATAAAAAATAAAAAAAATAGAAAAATTAAAAAAGTAAAAAAATAGAAAAATAATCTGAACTAATGAAATTAAATTATTTTATTTAAAATAAAAAAAATTACTAATGTTACAGTAAATGGAGACGATACTATTAGATACACGTTTAAATTTAATAAATCTATACTCATTATTCATTTTCATTTTGATTGTGTTTTTTTGAAAAAAAGGTGAATAAAAATCTAAGTTTATCCATGTAGTAAAACAATAGACATTTATTGCCAGCTGACTACAAATGCTACTATTAATATATAATGATTAAAATTAATGTATTTTTAAAAGTGTTAGTGATTAACTTCATTATGGTTATTTATTTCTATATATGGTTGATGATGTGTTGTCCTGGTGAAAAAAAAGTGATTTGGGTTGTTTGTTTTTTATAAGTAACTTGAGAGATATTTGATATGGAAGTTATATATATACATATACACATATCGCTGAAGTGACTTGTAGCTTATCAGTAATAATTATATATACATACAAATAGATGTGCATACTGTAAACTAGTCTGATGTTGTTCTTTCAAATTCATTTTAACAATTTCATCTATCCACATATAGTTTTTCGTATATACAACAAAAACACCTAATATCGTATGCATGAATTTGTATTTGTAAATAGAAGGATAGGGTAACATCAAAATGTGAATTTATATTATTTATAAAGATTTCATGTCAAATTTTTTATTTAAAGATGATAATGACAATGACGTTCGTAATAATGATGAAGTTGATGCTTATAATAATCATGACTGTAGTAGTAGGTATGATAGTGATTATGATACTGGAACCAATATGATAAACAATCAGAAATAATGTCAAACTAAATAAAAATTAAAATGTTTTAACATGATTTATTTGTTGAAAGTAAACTACTCATACAAGTGTACATATGTTAGACTTTATATTTATATATACATACACATTCACAATTGTTTATTGCCAACAGAGAACAAAATAGATCAGAGTTAGTTCTATATATCTTTTTTATTTTTATCTCTGATGAGTTTCAACAATAGGAATATGAAGGGTATTTTTTTATATTTGAATTCAATAATAAATATCATTGTAATTGTTCAAATGTTTGAAAATGAGTGAATGAATAAAAAGAATAGGTGTATATCAAATTCCGAAAACTTATCAAAATATATAATATCGAAGGTTGTTATAAAATATATGATTACTTGAAGTTATAAAAAATGATCTATTTACATTACTTATCATGATATTGTATGTGTGGAGGTATCGTATATATTCCAGGGACTAACTGAGTCTAAGGCTATGGTATGTTATGAGCAGTAGTACAAGTGTTTATAATTATGGCGATATAATGAAAGTTAAAATAATATTCATGCATATTATTTTACTTAATTGTGACTAAATATCTTATAGGATAAAACATTTAATAGTATTATTTATTTGAAACCGCGAACCCACCAATCCGCAGTCTGCACTCAAGATCCTGAAGTCTCAAAACGAATTTAGGACCTTCGGTCTCGCGCTCAGACGTATAATCCTTAGACCATTTGGCCTGAATCCAACGGTGGTAATATCTAACCCTAATCCACGGCATTGCACGACCATCTTTCATTGCCTTCTGTGGGTAACTGCCTCACATTCAAAACGGATTAGTTTCACTGGCTACGGCTTCCTAATATAACTCAGGATGTTTGCTCTCAAAGCTACTAAATAGTTAGATCATGATAACTTTTAGCATGTGTTTGTAGAGATTGTTGAATTTCATTGAAATCACAAACCAATATAAGCTAGACCACCATTGAAAACTTGGAAAGTCTGTAAAGTTTTTTTCTGTTTTCAGAAAGAAATATTTGGAGCGATGTTCTGGAAAAAGATACGAAAATCCACTTTTAGACGGTAATTTAAATCAGTTAATAAAATTGTGAAAACTAGAATATGTTGTACAAAATAACAAGCATATATTAAATATTTGTATGTTATGAGCTTAAATACTTTTACGTGCTACATGTTTTATCATCAGACCCTCTTCTGCCATAAAACATTTCAAAGACACATCGGATTGCAAAGTGTACAAAACCGATCATTAGCACTATCGCAGCTCAAGTACAAAACTGTTGTCACTTTCCAAATATCCTAGACATCTTTTTAAATAGTTGATTACAAAAAAGTGACAGAAAAATACATAGTCTTCTGTCGGCTTTTTGTCTCTTCGGGTCTCATACCAGGTCTTAGAAATCGATGTTGATTCACTTAATTAACAGATTACCTACAGTGTATCTGAATTTAAAAATACCTTCTTACGTTTCAAGGTTAACACAATTCTATATGTGAGTAAATTGATGTACCATAAACTGTTGATAAAGAGTCAAATAATACATGATATCTATTCGACCGAATAATTTTAAAACATGATTTCTACTAAAATTAGTCTCCGAAAGTCGCTACACTGGCTATGTCAGTAAATTTACCTCTGATTTGTGCGAACATTTGGTTATATGTGTTCTTTTAAGTGTTAACGTCTTGTAGGGTTGCCTCATATGAAACTGAACTTTGTCATATTTCATCCAATAATATTTTGTTACGAGACATTATAATAACACCCAGATGACAAGCTTCTACATGCTAGAAGACTGACCAGTGCAAATGATAAGAATTATGCTTACTAAATGTGAAACTATTATTTTAATACGTTTAACTTTATTATCTGTTATCACAGATTGATCTTTAATCGTTTAGACCATCATAGACTGGTTGGGAAGTCTGTGGGACACAAGCATCTAAATTTACCCCCTAATTTTGTAAAAACAAGGCATATAGTTCGAATTATGAGGATAAATGTCACTGGCGTAAACTCATATGATTTAAAAGCGGATGTTTTATTGTATTTAATCAAATAGGACTGATTCCTCTCATTTGCGTTTCGTGATATTTCAATTAATAGAATGTATTCATTTACACAGTGATAAAATGTGTAACATGGATATCTTTGTACCTCCTAGACAAGTGAATGAATATCTGAACACAGTAGCTTGGTGGAAGGTGTACAATCATTTGAAGCAATCGGTACGCAGTTTTGGCCTCGGTTAGAGCATCAATGCAGGAAAACCTGCGAACGAATTTAAATTAGAACAAAACGCTCATCTTGAATAACACCTCTGACCATTCTGAATTTAGCAACTAGAATACAAGTTATCTGATAGGAATGAACATTTATCACCAGGGACAGATCAAATGCAGTCTTTAATATTAACAATAGTGAGTGACAAACACTCGCTAATACATGACACACTTGCAAAATAATTATATGTAAAACAATTAGGTTATTCAACACTAAATTTAGTAACTTGCAAGTAACATTTCATTTGAGCACATTCAATACTATTGATTACGTTCTGCTTTTCCAACTAGAAGCATCAACGATCAAATATTTTCAAGCCTACAAACATTTAAACTACATTGTTACTACTTATATTCAAAATAAGTAACGATACTAGTAATGCCGTTATCTTATTATTAGAAAAGCAAATGCAAATGGTAGTTCAGTAAAATTTATTATCGCATCCTTGTTGATTGATTTTTAATTCACTCCCTACTCATAGGAAAAAAACTTTAGTTTTCCTTTCATTCTATCCTGTATAAAACGTTTACTTATAACTTCTTGCCTAAAAGAAAAAAAATTTAATTCTACTTCAAAATAACTTAATCCATCTGGATTAAATTAGCATGTTTTAGTAAGGAAGTAATTTATTTAGTTAGCTAGCCAACAAATGGATATATATATATATCCATTGTGAATTAAGAATCACGTAGCGTAGTAATGAGTTCATTTTTTGGTTATATACATAACTAAACTGATTCATTTTTATTAAAAACATATTTATATTAGCTGAATGGATGAATAACATTGAACCATGAGAAGAAAATAAATTTTTTGACATATGTAAATCTTCAAGAGATACATTAAAAAGTAACTTTTAATTCATCAAAGTGGAAGACATGCAAAAATGAAAACATTGAAATTTAATTTTTGATGCTTAACTCATGAACAATAGGTCAGTGACCCTGTAGATGAAATTTCTTTATAAAATTATTCATATACAGTGTTTGTTTCTTTTTTGTTTTGTTTTTTTGTTTGATTGGCTTAATTCTTGACATTTGAAACTAAAAGAAAAATATCCTTTTTTCTTTTCTACGTATCAAAATTATAATCAAATTGAATTAGGCCAAGTGGAGATTAGATTATTTGAGTTTATTTACTTCAATTATACGAAGTATTAGAGATAGAATTTCCCAGACACTTAGTAAACGGTTGAATGTACAACTAAATTAATTCAAATGTGATTTATTCTATCCATAAGGTATATGATTAATAGTAAACATTATTACATTTGAATTTGATGTAATAAGTCTTAAAATGACGTAATTGACTTAACTAACCAGCTGACGAGTCCCAAATAGGACGAAATGCGCGTCCTGGAATCCACTGTTGGTCAATATCCATCTTTGCTTACTATACCAAATTGTAATTTTTTTAATACTGAAAAGTTTCAGATAGATTATTTTGAACTTTTTGCTTCTTGAGGCTTTTATTTCCACACTTTTCTTTTAATTTCACATTTATTAGTTGATATTTTGCATTTTTTGTAATATTCTAATCTTCTGGTTTGTTGCTTCAGCTTTTCAGGATACTGAAAACATACTTAACTAATACCTGTACAGATAAATACCCCCCAACTGTTATTTAATAATTTGAATAGATCATTTCGAACATAATTTCTTGAAAACACAGCCAGCCCCATCTTATTTTTTTTCACACTGGTTTTTGATATGGCTGAACATTATGGAAAGTGTAATTCAAGACTAGTACATGGATAAGGCGTATGATTAAAAACACGATAGTTTTATTCCCACAAATTTAAAAAAAGGGTTCATTTTAAAATTCCTAAGGAGTTGAAGAAATGTTTTTGAAAGATCAAATATTTCAGAAGGGTTTTGTGGATATTATAGTAATTTTAATAGTTGAGATCATGATTCAATTGAAGCTACACCACCATGAAAAACCTGGAAGCACTGGACGGCCGTTTCGTCCTATTATGGGACTCCTCAGCGATGCGCATCCACGATTACGCCTCGGGAGATTCCAATGTTTATTTGGAGGAATTCTCGGTACTATTCCTACAACGGTTTTTTCAACCACAGAAGAAGCATATGTTTTAGGAATACAGTATTTTGTCTTTAAGTAATTTCCATACTATCATTGTATCAGGCTAAACCTACTGACGTAACATTACTAAATCTTCACAAAGAAAGATATAGCTAATAATTATATTTGTAATGATAAACATGACTGGTTGAACTATTTTGAAGATTCATTTGACAACGATGACCACGATTCAGAGTTTATTGATTTCTATTTGTCATCTGTCCACTTCAGCAATTTACAGTGTCTCATTTAAACATATTCACCAGTAATTGTTTAGTCCAGTAATATGTGTTTTACTACTCCTAGTTATGCATTGAAATACAGTTCAGTAAATGAGTATATATGTTTGTATAATAATTCAGGAAATACATAGTTTGTGTGACAAGTAATAGAGCTCTTCATAGATTTGGCAGATAATTATCTATCAGAGGGGGTTTTGTGGAGAATTTAGTATTTTCACAGTTGAAATCATGAGATAATTATCTCATAATTTATCCAAGTTAAATCTATACTCATGGATAATATTGATTGAGCACTTATTTTTGAGTGTCTTAGTTTACTTTCGTATTAATATCAGTTAGTGACCAAGCAAAATGCAGAAATTATCCAACAAACATTTTGCTTCAGTTAAAAACTTACAATTGCATGATCTTGAACTACCTTATCAAATCCGATATCATCCAGACAGTCGGTGAGAATTCAATGTTTTATGTTTTCGACTTTAGTCAGTTGATAACACAGTGTAAACATCATCCAACGTCGTTTTTAGGTAAAAGTCGCGTTTGTCATTTATTTTGTTCAGTAGGCTATTGGTTGATCATTGATTATAGAGAAATCCATCTCAGAAACAGTTTCAAGTGTGTACACAGCTATAAATATGAGCTTTTGTAAAAACAAATTGCACCCATTTAGAATTTAATCATATAAGTACAGCAGAAAGATATTCACATGAATCTATTTCCTATAAAATAACTAATATTGCTGAAGATGAATTTTATTTTTTCATAACATATCTACGATTCAATATTTATCTTCATCAAAAATTAAAAAAACCAAACAACAATAAGACAAAAAAAATTAACTTTTTCTCTCTTGTTCTATTTGATTGATTGTTTTACACTAATAACGGAAATAGGAATCAGGGTTGAACAATTTACACGAACTTGTTACCTATTCAAATATTCATTCGCATGAATATTATTCCCATAATAATAATAGTAATAATAATAATACCAACAAGTATTGAATTCATTCACCTTGAACAAATTTACTTCAATCTCTTTCTTTTTTTTTCTTTTTTCTAGGAAACAAAATATCATTGGAAACATGATATTGTTAAATTTTAAAAGTTTAACTCTAGAACATTTTTCCATCTATTACATTATACATATATATAATTTTTTTCTAGTCCTTTAGATGGATAGTAAAAAAAAGAGAAAAAAAATATACTCACCATAATCATGATTTCGGTCTCTTTTTTGTTGTTGTTGCTGTTTGTTTGTTTGTTTGTAATAATTTAGAACCATTTTTTTTGGGGGGGGGGGAAGGTATTTATTCCGAATTACTTCTTTGAAAATGTGTGATACATTTATTGATATACATTTTTTATTTCATGTATGTATTTATTACATTGAATAATTAAAAAAAATTTAAAAAAATTTGTCGACATAATTGTGATTTCTTTCACTTAGTTAAGTATCCTTTGCTTGATTTCACTGGGGGTTTTTTTGGATAATTACTTCAAGTGAAATAATTTGAAATTTTCTAAAGCCAAAATTTTTTTTCCATTTTCATATAATTTAACATTTAAACAAAAAAATTAAACTGAAGTTTTTCCTTTAAAATAAATGAGTAACTCATGTACTATAGATTAAAAATGAATTTATAGTTTAATAAATGAAGATTATTCAAATTTTTTGAAAGTGATTGATCATTTACAGAATAAATGGCTTAGGTTAATACATTCAGTAGTATGTTTAATTTAGAAAAAAAATTAGATCATAAAAGATTTTCATAAATTTACTTCATTTAAGTATGAGATTTCTCAATTATGTGAATAAGTTTTTATAATTTAATAGTTGAATTCGTGAGTTGATTAAAGCTATACCACCATTGAAAACATGAAAGCACTGAAAGACTGTTGATTCCTAGTATGGGACTCCTCAGCAGTGCACATCAAAGATCCTACTTGCGGGATTCGAACCTAGGATTTATCGGTCTCTCGCGCGGTCGCTTGACCTACAGACCACTGAGTTGACTTTAAAAATACTAAATTTAACAATAATATTAGTTTGATTACAGATGTCAGTCAAAATTACAGCATTATTAACATAACCTAATGAGTATAGTTTGTTATCATCCAATAACTTTAGCATAATATGTAGTATGCTGTATAATTTTAAAATGTTGACCTTTTTTCCAATTACCATGAACGTGTATTTATTTTTTGTAATAAAATAGACTAAAGAAATCAACAGTAAGTTAATATTTATCTGAGTAATAATGAAAACAAACTTACTGTGATCTTTTGAAAAGTATTCTCTTTTTTTGACATGTTAGTGCACCTATGAAATATTAAGTTAAAATGGAACTCTGCAAAACTGTAATCCCAAAATAATCAATTTGTTCAAAACCACCAGCTGGATCCTGTACTGTTTCTTACTTCATATTGAAGTAATGAACCTGTAAAATTTGATTTTCGTAATATATCTATCTCTGTTGGCATCAGAAAATATAATGCAAAGTGCAAACTAAACCAATCCCTCACTAATTTACATCATAATTCTGTGTAGAAAAACTCTCTCATTTAACGTTAAGTATACGTGTACAGATGTATTTATGAACAGAGTAAGTTTTCTCCAGTATTTTATCAAAGCATTTAAGTTAGTAAAGACTAGGGTGAATTCTTCACGATTAGGCAGATTTCAAATTTGTACGTAACAAATTACTTTACTGAGAACTTTATTCATATTAAAACATATGATAAACATCTCAGTTGTACTCTTATTTATTTAATATTGACTGATCGCTAAGCAATAAGCAACGCTTCGTTTTGAAAGGTAAAAATAACAAGCATTGTGGAACAAAACGAATTCATTTTGTCTGCTCTAACTCTTCAACATACGTACTGAATTGCATTGAAAAATTAAAATGTTTCAAAAATGTGACTGTGTGTTCAATAATTCATTCATAAAAAATAATCGTGATTCCTTCACATTCACATTAGTCGAACTTGAAGATGAACAAGTGTAAGGTTGATCATAATGTAATTGATTAAAAGAAATATATGATTATGGTAGATAAATTAGAAAATTAACAGTAATTACCAGAAAACAGTATTAAATAAATCATAATAATGTTGATGGCAATAAGAATGAAGCGAATTTAAGGTGGTTTGAGAAAACACAATTACATGGGTTAGTAAACTAAAAAGATTTAAACATCTTACTGAATGATTATCCGTATAGGGTTGTGAGTATTATTGAGTTTTTTTATTGAGATCATCAATACCAACTCAGTTTTCCAGAGGTTAAGCGTTTGGGTGTGACACCGAAGGTCCTGGGTTCGAGTACCACGTGATGGATTGTAGGTGCGCAATACTAAGGAGTCTCATACTAGAAAGAAACCGCTGTCCAGTGCTTCCAGGTTTTACTGAACAATGTCAAAATAATATGGCTAGTTGGTGAAGATCATAGGTTGAACAAAGGAAACAGATCACTCTTTTGATATTCAAAAATGAGAAAGGAAGAGGGGCTAGAGTGACAATCACTTTATCATGACGGTGGTGCTTCGCGAACCAAAAGTTCTTTATGTACACACAGATTAATATTGCGATAACGAAAATGCTGCTACTTATACATAATGTAGAAATCTGGAGTCATTCTTTATAATCCGTTTATTATTTGACAAGCAATAAGATCCAGTGAATGGTCGATATCCATTCCATGTTATCTTATCGCGCCTTTGTGTGGCTTTCAGTCACTACTTATTAAATTCTATGATCTAAGAACGTTTTACATAACATCCTTTATATTCTTCATAACAACGTGCCACCGTAGTTGAATGTAAAGAAATAAATGCAGGTACAGGCAACTTAATGAGGTGTGCTTACATGACTATATTCTCCGAATGAGCTTTTCGTTCTAGATTAGGTGTAAGAAAGTTCGGTGCAGTACCAGCCCTTAGTCGATGCCTATTCTGGAAGTTTGACAAACACGTACGTTATATGGACAGTGGGTTGTTGTGGCATTTAACATGTTTGTTCTTCTTGTGTTCCAATTTTTGTACGAGACAAGTGATTTCACAAAATATCATGTTTCTTTAGTATTTTAACACTAATAATTCGATTAGCGCTAAAAGAATAGGCAAAGATGAAGACTTTTATTTATCAGAGATAAATCAACGTAAAAATCTGAGTCCCATGGAAGATTAACGGTAACATCTTGAATGATGAAGTTTAGTGACACTGGTTTACATCTCACTGGAAGTACCAACTTGCTCAAAATTTTGCGTTAAGTCTAAATCAGCTGCTTTACTTTTGCATTCCATATTAAAGTTCAATTCATTAGTAGTTTATATGTTCCATGTTGCACGATTATATAAGCGAAATTGATGAGAATCTACAATCATGTTATTTAGTTAAATCAAAACATACTGTTTATATCAACCAAAGTAACAAGCATTTGTAAAATAGTCACCAGTAAAAAGAGACGAGCCAATCTAACAAAGTTGACTGTCAAAATTCGTAAGACTTTTAGATTGTTTTTAAATATATGAACGAATAGGACTTTTTTAGTCACAGCCTTATTACTCTCTTCGGCAAATTTAAACTTAAGTTCACTTAAACAAAATAAAATTATATTTGATATTTCATTTTAAACTATCGTAAATCTTTCCGTAGTAAATGTCCCATTAATAATTTCTATTTTAAACCTCCAAAAGCTTGGAAATCATAGCTATGTTAGCTTTGAAACTGATTAAGAGATTAAAATCTATTAATTGACATAAGGTATAAGAAGCATATTTTCAAAGTGTAATTTCATATACTTTGTCACTTTTTTTAACCATGTTCTTACATTTTCATGTACACATATAATTTTTTTCACTAAGGGAAAAGGATATATATATATATGGTTACATGCTAAAATTAATTCAAAAGAAGGGAAATAGGATTATTGAAACAGGAAGCAGTTTTTTTCTGAATTCGCTTTTAGTCTGTGTTTTAATCTTTCACTTCAGAATGTAATACATGTTCTCTTGTCAATTTGTTTGCACATTTCCTTTTCTCAATTGGAATATCTCCATTTCATTTTTAATAATATTATATTGTTCTCTGTCTCTTAGTCTGTCATAAGTATTCTTTGGAATCTATGAATATATTCAAATTCTACTCTATAATTATTGTTACTATTAGTCCTACTTTAGTAACACTCTCTAGTTAGATAACTTAGAGTATCCAAAGTAAGGAAATAAATATGATAAACTAATTCTAAAAAATGGTGTATGACAGTTTTAGTATGATTATAAGTGTGAGTATGATACTTTAGATGGTAGTAGTATGCTGAAGAAAAGGGAAAAAATTTACAACTTACATAAAAAGAAGAGACTGAGATGTTAGAACAAATTTACAAAGCACATTAACACAAAAAGTTTGTTTTTCAAATTCCAAGGAAACATAAGGAAGAAAAACGCATAAACATTAGGTATTTAAGAGCAGGTAAATTCAAGTGAGTAAGAGAGACATTACGAATACAAAAGTAATATTTATATCCGGTCAGTCATTCAATCTATATTATTTTTATTCTAAAAATAAAATTAAAATAAGAAGAAAAAGTAAGAGAGTGAGAGAGCAAATAAATTAAGTGTGTAAACCTTCTATTATAAATAAAGGGAAATGAAAATTGACCAAAAATGTAACAGGAAGATAATGTATGTATATGACAAAAATAAAAAAATGAATCAAGTGCATTAATACTATTGTAATAGAAGCCTAAAATATATACATAAATCTATTCATGTATATGTTCATATTACTAATCTATTGTATGTATATGTATGTGTGTGTGTTTATTTATACATGTAAGAATTACTTAAAATAATAATCATAATAATGAAGTGATTTCTTTTATTTTGTTTTTTTATCATCTTTATCAATTTTCTAAAAATGGAACATTGAGAATAAAAATATTTCCGTTTAATCTTTTTTTGTTTTTTTTTTGGGGGGGGCGGACTTCTCTTTTAAATTCCAATAACAATGTATAAACACATGGATTCATGTATATAATAGTTACCTTTTTTTCTATTCATTCTCAAGTATGTAAAATATTTCAGATTAAATGAAAGAAAAAACACATTGATCAATCTATAAATGAACTAAATAAAAAGAAAAAAATTTATTTATTCAAATAAAATTACAATGAAAATTTATTTTAAGCAAAGATGGATAGCGGCTAGTAGTGGAATCCAGGATATGCGTTTCGTCCTATCCATCTTTGCCTACAATGCTTGTGAATTAAGGCTTATATCGATGCAATACGCACAGTATGCACATATGGCCAATAAGAGACTGACTAGTTGTAGTCCTAAATATCAATGGAAAGATTCAAACAAACAATACTAAATGAATTTAAAAATTTATTTTATTCTTAATTTTCATTGTCAACTTTTCTTCTTTTTAAATGTAGAAGTTCTATTACTTTGTCGTTTGTTCGTTTTCAAAAAATAAATGAAAACGTAGGAGGAATATTAAACTTTTAATTAATTTTAAATCAATTAGAATTAGATATGACAAATGTATCATACATTTGTTGCTATTAAACAAATATGACCATTAGATTTCTATTAATCCATATGAAATAATTTGATTTATACTGGTGGGCAATAAAGCTTATAAGTTATTATATTAAAGGAAAAAATATGATAGAGATAACTAATTACTAAAAATGGTACTTTTACCAAGTAAAGGTTCTTCACTTAAATATTAATGGTAGAGTCTGAGTTCTTGGTGAACTATGGTAGTAGAAATATTCTCTTGGAGATCCTATTATCATTGCTTTTCTTCTGGAAATTAATCCACAATTGAAAGACTTTCCTAATTAATTTAAATGTCCAGATGACAAACTAACTTTTAGCGAGAACATTAATAATATTACAGAAGCATCTTGGAACCTTCAGTAACAATATAGGAATAAATAGCTTGTGTTTACCACTTCCATATACGAAAGGTTACTGAAGACTTCGTTTATGTAATTGTCTATTTTAGAAATAGTGGTTGATTTAATCAAGCATTAAAACCGATTTATTTATTTTCGAAAACTGATAAGGCTAGCTGTGTTAACAGTACCACGATCTAGGTCACGATAGATTAATAAAGACACTTTGCTTAGGACACTAACTTAAACTAGTGAATGAGTTCATAGTGGCACATGAATCCATCTTTAAATGATTTTATGCTATTAATTCCTATTTAAACCCAATTCAGTATGCTCAGTTTTAATTAGCATTAATAGTATTATGCTATTTTTAATTATAATCTTTTCGTCTTCTTACCTCTGTGATCATGTAATGTGTGACGATCTGCATCAATATTCATTTGCATAACCTCTCAAACTCCAAAGTCTAAAAATCTACCGTTCCAAAATCGATTTGCTTTCCATTATTCTTACAGATTAAGTAAATAAATACAAGTGAATCAGAGAAGTCTTTTATAAAAAACATTACTTTTTTCCTATTTAGATAACTGTAGTATTTGAACACCAATTATTTGAAAGCGAGGTCTACAAATCCATCACATGTATCAACATACGGTTAATAATTAACAAAGACACTTATTTTAACATTCAATACGATCAAAATTAATTGAGAGAACAATTAGCATGTAGTATGATAACTTGCAAACACAACAGTTAAAGAGATAATAATTATATTATTTCTGCGGATTGGTAGGCTTAACCTCATGAGTCTAATTTTATTTTGTTTATTTTATTTTCATGATTACTTTTTTTCCTCACATCATTTTGTTCGTCAGTTAGCTAGTTGTCATATTCTGAAATTTTGTTTCAGAAAAATATTTTGGAGCCTTAGATTTACACGGCCAAACAAGAATCAACATTTTGTTCTCTTCACCCCTACCTGGCTCTCTCTCTCTTTCTCCATATATATATATATATATATATATATATATATATATATATGCGTGTGGTTGTCTAAACGTATGACAGAACGTAAATTTACTTGTGTCATTGACAACATTCTGCTTGCCTGCATGGATTATTTTATGAACAGATGAAATCGGATTTATGGGTTGAAAGTAGAAAGAAATAAAACCAAAGGAAATATAATGAACTCGACCATCCATGACAAAAATAAATAATATGCCACTTTAAACCAAAAACAAATTACTTAGCAATTGCATGCATCCGTGCAAACAAGAATGTATAAATTTATATTTGTCGTATACAAATATACATATATAATGTCACAAGATACTTTTACTAATATATCTGAAAAATGCATAAAGCATGACGATCCCTGCTCAAATCAGGATGAAATATAAGCTACCAGAAATATTTCAACCCAATTTTCTAAAGTTGAGTGTCGAGTAAGAGCAATCCAGTATGTTATGTGCTGTATAGGCTGACTGAAATTTTCTACCATATATATATGTATATTGAAGTGGATGGTTTTTTCACTTTTCGCCTCACTTATTTATACAGCTTTCCTAATGTACAGTTGATACTGTTGTACATGATTATATATATCTGTTTGTATGTGATTTTGTAAGTTGTACGTGTGATAGTTCATTCATCTGCGACGAATTTCTTTTCTATTTAATTCTCCACCTAGTTGATGATTTAATCTCCAACATTTAAAATGAAAATTAATGTTCCTTGTACTAATTCATATATAATATGTATGAAATAATTATCATTATTACTGCTGTGTTTCTTTTTACATACAAGTATCTATGCATGATAAATGAGCCTCAGAAATATGATAATGTGTCTAGATAATAACAATAATATTATACAGTGCTTTCTTTTATTCTGTTAACGAATTTGTTACATGGAACTTCATTTGATACTATAAATCTTAGAAATTCACTTAAGATAAAATAATATATGTGAAAGCAATTCATAGACATTCAATTGCTTTTGAACATGTCCAATGATATTACTATTTTATCATAGAAATATTTGAGTCCAAATGAATAGTAGGTAGATGAGAATGTTAAATTATTCGAATTTTATTTATTCTTTAAACCAGTTTCTTGTTGTTATACATAAGATTTATCGAATTCAATAATCGAAGTAAATATCATAATCTGAAAAACAAAGCTAAGCTAGTGTTCATGGGAAATCTGGTTTAGATTATTTTATATATTCTCTATCCTCCAACTTATACATCATTTATATTTTATAAATTTTAAAACGACGGGTGCAACCCACCACAATTTCATCACGAAAATGTATTGGTACCGACTAGTTGACATATGCTACCAATAAAGGTTGAATAACATGTCATTACTTTCCCTGAATCGATTAAATTAATTAGTTTATCCGCTTCTTAAAGGATCAGTCGTCGCGTGAACAGAACAGAATCAGCGTCTTTGTATGAATAGTTGTTTAGAAAGCTTTTTTGTTTCATCTATATAAAAATAATAGATAAAACTAATGCAAAGGATTTCATGTACTCAACTTTCTCAAACTAGTATTTAGTTATTAGGTCACCTAACGTCTAATAAGAAGGTAAACCAAAGACTTCAAATTGTTACTCATATTTCCTATTTCAATCTTAATTTAGAGAATAAACAAAACGTGATACATGGAAAAGCGGTATCTGTCATGTTTTGACGTCAGAAATCTATAATTTGGGTATAAACTGGCCCTATCCTTTAGTAAATTAGCTACGCCCCTCGATTTCCTACTGAGTGACTGAAAATGGTACATTCATATTACTAAAATATTTGTTATGACGATGATCCTAATTGTTAGATAGAAAGTAGTGTAATCTTTCTATGATTGGTAGCATTTTCTTCAATAATGTTTACAATATTTAAACACTTTATCCCTTTAAGCGAAGATAGATAGTGGTTAGAAGTGGAATCTGTGACGGGCGTTCCGTCCTATTCGGGACTCATGGGCTGGATGGAGAGATTCAAGTAATCAAAACCAAGTGACTTCATCATTCTGTTCATGAAATTCGGGATTGAAAATATAAGATCCAAAATAAAATTCACACATTTCATCTTGAAATATTGTTGAAAACAAGCGTAAAGTATTATTCAAAGTTTATGAAATCTAATTTAGTTTGTCATTAAAAGTAAAGTGAGACTGACATTTAAATTATAATCAGTAAGCTCATACATAAAAAACGGGTTTATTTTAATATTCTATAACCTGATAAATAATCTGGATCGGAACAGCTGAAAATTTTGCTTGAATTGTACATCTAAAGTAGGTATTATTTCGTGATGTCGCTTGACGTTATTAACATCAAAACTATATTAATGTCTATCATACTTCATATATATTAAACTTATATTTATTCACTTACCGGATTATAAGAAGCTGAAACGATATCTGAAGTTTCATATCGTGAATTGACTTTCATTTGGAAATTCTAGATATTTTATTGGTGATAATAGCATCACAGCTTTTGAGTAGAATCCTGAGATTTAACTCGAGAAAAAATGACCGATTTATGGCCAAATTCTCACCGGGCTCAATCTTAATATATTGTGTTTTGTAAAAACGACTGTACAAAAGATGAATAATTTCTAAATGTTGTAAACGATTGTTATCTGTAGAACTATAAAAGTATTTTGAAAATAGTTCAGTTATTTCTATAATTAATAAAGATCAGAGGGGGTTTTGTGGAGAATTTAGTATTTTCACTGTTGAAATCATGAGTCATTTGAAGCCAGACCACCATCGAAAACCTGGAAGAGCTGGACGGCTGTTTCGTCACATTGTGGGACTCTTCAGCAGTGCGCATCAACGATCTCGCCTCGCGAGATTTGAACCGAGGACCTACCAGTCTCGAGTCGGAGCCCTTAACCGATAGATCACTGAGCCGGCATCCAACGGTGTTAATGTCTAACTTCAACCAATCCACGATTTTGAGCGACCGTTCATCAATTGTCTTCAGTGAGCTGATATCTTTACAACAGACTTGGTTGAACTCCACTGGCCACTGCTTCCCACTAGAACTCAAGGAAATATCTCTTGAAGTCAGTCACTAGTGAGCATATGATTATAGATCGGAGGGGGTTTTGTGGAGAATTTAGTATTTT
>NW_017386084.1:179715-341642 GCF_000237925.1 Schistosoma mansoni | reverse complement strand
AGGTGGCGAGTGAGTCAAATCGCTTTAAACAAGCGTTAGTCAATATTTATAGTCAGATAAGAATAGGTTACAGACATGTGATGATTAAGATAAAAAATGTACACGCATATACGCTCATATAAAAAAATAGTCAGGGTTAATAAGTGAATAATTAACAAAGTCAAAACATGACTGAAGATGGATAGGTAAATTTGCTTGTCCAGAAGCTAGAATAAGGTATATGGGCTTAACATAACCAACATTACAATAGTATTATCATTGAATAATTAATTCATACAGTTTGTAAAATCATATAAGAGGTCAAACCAATAGCTGGTTTATAGGAAGTAAATTTTAGGTACCAGATGTTCAGATAGCACAACAGCAGGTAGATTGATGAAGTACATTAAAATATTAAAGTAGTCATTACTATGGAAAATATTTATTCAAGATGGTATAAATAACTTATATACTGAGAAACGAACGAATAACCAGAAAAAAAAACGAAAATCAGGAAATAACTATTCGTTTTGTTTATGTTCATCATGACGACAATAATCTAAACAGGGTGTGGTTTACTAGGTTGAGATTTTATGAAACATTTTCAGTATCATAATGAGCATTTTTTTATCATTATCTTTTGTTCGTTTGATGGAAGAATGTAGCATATTTGAGCATACTTTTCATTAGCAATTTCATTTTAAGCCTAAACGCTTACTATGTTTATGCTTCCCATCATTCAAGTGAGGCTTTGCTACACAGTCAATGTTATTATCAGATATCGGCTAATAAATCTAACCCCTTAAAGTTAAATATGCAGCTTCCGCACACTAAATTAATAAGTAAAAGATCGGCATATTTCATCAACATTAAATACGCTCTTAACAAACAACCTACTGTAAACATTGTCAGTTTTGTAAACTATTGATCACAAGCTAATATGAAGTGAATTAATTGGTATTATGTTGAATAGGTAATAAATATATTTGTGTGTTTACACGTGCTTTTAAAAAAGTGGTACTATTGTACTGTGTGCTACTGATGTCGATAGATATGAGTGGTATTTATCATCAATCGTAAGTGAAATACCTGGCAGCAGAAGGTTAAAAAGATCGAAGAGAAGATAACGAGAACAGAGAATGGTCGGTAAGGAAAAGAAAAAACAATGAAGTCTGAGACGATTGATTGACATTCGCAAAGGAATAGTCAAGTTTGAGACAACTGAGATTGAGATTTTGCAGATGAACATTATACTGTATGGTCCTCGGATTTTATTAAGAGATTCTGTAATTTTGTGTTGATATACATTTGGTTGTCCCCACTTGCGTTCTCGTTCACTACATATCAGTTACTAGAAATTTACTGTTTTGATTCATCTAATCATAACTTTATTCTGAGTTGTTTTAATTTGCTATTTATCTTTGTCAATTTTTTTAAACACAAATTTTTAAGCATAGATTAATTTCAATAGTAACGAATGTGTTACAATAAACAATGAAAACCTAAAGGAAGCAAATGATCATCTAGTGGATTCGCGGTACTAAAATAAAATGCTACTAACCACATATCTGTGGTTAGGTAGAGAATTTTAAGATTTAGGAAATGTTTGGATTTTCGAAAAACACCTAAAATGAAAAGCTTTCTTATATCCAGTTAATTTTATCATTTATTATAATTCCTGTAAAACTATTAGCAGTTAAACCTGCCTAAAAATGGAGAATGATA
Source organism: Schistosoma mansoni (assembly GCF_000237925.1). Classification (NCBI taxonomy): domain Eukaryota; kingdom Metazoa; phylum Platyhelminthes; class Trematoda; order Strigeidida; family Schistosomatidae; genus Schistosoma; species Schistosoma mansoni. The sequence goes on along the minus strand of NW_017386084.1, from coordinate 339,938 downwards.
GCAGGTATATGATTCACTGATGAAATATGACAACATAAATCATGATATTACCTAAAACGTCTTAAAACAACTTCGGAATTTTCAATAATATTGTACTAATTAAAAAGAATAAATATGTCAGTTAACTGAACAACTGGTTTGAGATGCATAAAAAGTAACAACAACAACAACAACTGATTGATAAAATTACCTTTCTCTTGACTTATATTTTGTATTCCGTATTTCGCTCGAACTCTGGATGCCACATCATTTTGTGCATGTTGATCGTGTAAATTATTATTATTTTTCTGAGAAGGATTTAGCTTCCAAAATATCGATAAAAGTTTTCTAAGCTTTGCATTTAATTCAATTTGCTCAAATGAATTGTGCGGATACCTTTTGCGTACTAGATATTAAAAATTCAAAGAAAAATGCGTTCATTTAACTGGACCAGATGGAATATATCACTCTGTAATACAGAAGGATGTATTTTTTTCAGTGAAATTAAATATTACATAATAGCCTAAATTATGTTTTCAGTAGATTTACGTATGAGCTGTTTAGTTGAAGTCAAAAAAGCTTTAGTCAACGTTTTCCTTCCGATATGGGATTCTTAATAGTACGCATCTTCAACTATACCAAGGGTAGAACTCAGGATCTTAGATTTTACTACGAGTGCCTAACGTTCAGGCTACTTAGCTGTAAACTAGCGGTTCACAAGTTCAAAATGTCTTAACAACTTTCCGGTATTTCCTAATTTTCGATAGTTCTTCATTTGGTAATTCAACACTTATTTCATACTTTTATGTATTATGGTTTGATTATTTTAATCAGAAGATTTACTAGTGTTTTTATTTTCATGATAGTTTCTATAACCCAGATAAATGCTATAGACAACAAAATGCCATAATTTTTACAATACTCTATCTAATTTTATTACATCTATAATTGTTATATATTAGAATAAGTTAAACAGACTATGATAAAGAGAAAATCATATTACATACCATTAGAATAAGTGATATTATTTCCATTTATTCATCATTTAATATAGTCAATTTATCAGAAGGGCTTTTGTGGAGATTTTAGTAATTTTATTGTTGAACTCATGAGTCAATTGAAGCTAGACCATCATGGAAAACCTGAAAGCACTGAACGGCCATTTCGTCCTATTGTGGGACTCCTCAGCATTGCACATCCACGATCCCGTCTCGCGAAATTCAAACCCAGGACCTATTAGTCTTGCGCGCGAGCATTTAACCGATAGACCACTGAGCCGGCATCCAATGGTGTTGATGTGTAACTTCAACTAAGATCTCCACAAAACCCCGTTCTGATATTATTCATATGCTTACTAGTGACTGGCTCCAAGAACTATTTCCTGGAGTTCTAGTGAGAAGCAGTGACCAGTGGAGTTAAACCAGGTCTGTTGTGAGATAGTAACTCACTGAAGATATTGATGAACGGTTGCTCAATTTCGTGGATTGGTTAAAGTTAGACATTAACAACGCTGGATGCTGGCCAGCTCAGTGATCTAGTGGTTAAGCGCTCGAGACTGATAGATTCTGGGTTTGAATTTCGCGAGATGGGATCGTGGATGCGCACTGCTTAGGAGTCCCACAATAGGACGGAACGGCCTTCCAGTGCTTTCAGGTTTTTCATGGTGGTCTAGCTTCAATTGACTCATTGGTTCAACTATACAATCTAATTGTCTTGAATTATTGAAATTTATGTATAATTGATGTAACACAGTTTGAATGTTCAATATTTCCTAAATTTATTTATCAGATACTCTGATAGGGTAATGTCAGTTTATAATAGTTCTAAGTATGTATATTGACAATTAATACATCCACAAACAAACAAACAAATAAATAAAATAATAAAAGTCCAAACAATTAATCATTTAAAAGAAGAAAAAAAACGATAATCCAGGTATTAATTACCATCAGTGATATAAACCATTATATGAATTATTTATTTATGTTATTTCATTGAATGTGTATATCTTAAGTGATAGAATCATTATTAATCAATAAAATAAAAGACTGAAAAAAAGCAACACAATAATCAAAAACTTTTTTTAATAAATTAATAGTGACAGTTTTAATGAACAAGTTTTAATTTTTTTTTTTGTTTTAATTAATCTTGATTTAAAGTAAAGAAAAAAGAATCATACATTGAATGATAAGTATTTAATAATTAATAATTTTTGTTATTGAATGACATAATCGGTAGAATTGATGTAATACTAAGGGTAGTTTAGAACTTTTTGGAAATTTTCACATTTAACTGATGAGAACATTGAAACTAAACTAAAGTAACCATAAAGTTTGTTGAGTTTTTTTCATAATTGTCGATGTCGTAGATTCTATAGATATTGGAATCATGGTTAAAAGTTTAGAGCTAGTTGCTAGTGAGTATACGTTTATAGTTCCAATAGATCACTTGCTAATATCAATTTAGGGATTATTAACAGATTAGAAACATTGAATGGGTATTTCGTTCAAGTTTATTGATTGAATGTACGTGAGGCTATTAGTATCATTTTGTCTATCTTGTTCTTAAATTACATCTTTTTATTTATTTACTTGTGCACTAACATTTAATTAAATAATCATATGGAAAATGTTTCCTCAAAATTTTTGACAATTAATTGGGTCTCAAGTTATCAATCCCTTCAGGCATATCGGATGAATTACCTAGTGTAGAGTGATTACTTGAGTATATAAAAAGTTAAAAAAGTTATTTATCATTCAAATTTTATTCACGTATACTTAAAGGACTCAGTTTACTATGTCTTTACCATCTTTACCTCTTACGATTTGGTTGTACGATTGATAATATTGGTCGGAACATGTAATTTAATGAACGTCATATTGTTCGGGTTGTAACTTGGCCGGCAAAAATTTATTAGCACGAAGTACTATATATAACATTGGTTAATAATAATTTTTGCTAGTATCAAAATATTAATTCAGCAGATATATCTTGCCAGAGTAAATGAACAATAATATATCTGACTGTAAAAATGAGTGACCTATATATGAATCTCATGGGAAACGATAGTTTTCTTAAAATTCCAGATGATTTTGTTGATGAGTATTAGCTAATACGAAATACAGATTCAAGAATTGCTTTTAACCATTGAAAAGCACACATGGTGGACTATTATTTGAATTTAATCTGACCGGAGACTACTTGGCAAGTAAAATTTAAATCAGAATTGAGGATAAAATGTTGTGACACTGGTTTTTATCAAGTTATCAGTTAGCATAAGTTCATAATCTTTATTTTTGACGAAAGATACTAGAAAGAAAAAATTTATAATCTTGAAAACCTAAAACGACAACTGGAAGATAGGAGATTCTTAAAATTTTCCGTAGGACTTTGCGAAACTATGATCACTATATGTCATTATAAGTATTGTATTAACCTTTCTAAAAAGCATTTATTTTCTTAATTGAATAACGAACCTTAAGCGTATTAGTCTATATAGCAACTAGTAAGAACTAGTCAATAATTTTCACTTTAATTTTATTTACTTTGCCAGGTTACTATTGCTATGAAAAATGCTGTAAATCCGTATGTACCAGACATAAATATTTATGAAATTTGTTATTGTTCAAAAACCATATTGGATGCTTATTAAATAAATCCTTATTTGAGAAGTACTAATACCAATTATCTATGTGAGTCAAAAAAGCCAGTGAATAACGAAGAGCACTAAACAATTATTTCTTTGTTGTTTAGAACTTGTCAGAGGTGACCATTAAGCGCGTAAAGTACTATGCACTTTAACTCATTTTATTGTACCCACTGCATTATTTAATCCGTAAGTTTCATTGTGGGGGTTTACATTACCAACTTTGGTTAAAGATTGATACTGCTTAATAATAATATAATGTCATCGGTGGATAACTCCTTTCATACTCACTTAGTTGAGAACATGGGTCTCAGATTCTTACTAAGTCTTTCGCCAGCAAATCCAAAACTACTTAATTAACCGATTATCATGAAGTCACTGAAGATTAGTGATTGTCAACTGTCATCATTTTGAAACTCATTAAGTGCCGACTTTTACTTTAATTCAAGTAGTGAGGAGTCCAAATAGGCTCAGGGATATTTTTCTCTACCAAATACAAATGTATTTGGAGCTATTATATTTAAGAATTGTAACAATGTTGTAAAAAGCTAAGATACTTTCTTGAGTTAACAAGGTGGACTAAAAAACCTGAAAAGAGATATAGTAATTTCTAAAGTACTAACCCATCACTATCTAATTATATCATTTTATTCGTAGCAATCTGTAAAAATGAAAATGTTGGTATGATAAATACAAACTGAAGACTATGGGATTCTTCAAAGAAACTAAAGTTACGCTTTATTGGCGTATAAAAATTCAAAAGGATGTATCATAATGGTATAACAAGCATTTCAAGGATGTGATATAACTATTTTTTGTTAGTATTCAGTTTTTTCTTTGAAAAAGACATTGAAGCTTGGTAGTTTTCTGTTCTGAACATATTTCGTCCAATTTGTAATGAATGTCATGTTATAGTAAGCATAAGGACTAAGTGGAGTTTGTAGGTGGTGATTACTTTTGTCATCTAGTTGGTGTGGTGTTGTATAATAAAAAGTTTGATTATTTTCACTTTTTACGGAGCCAGAGAAAGACAGCAATTTCTGAATTTACCCTTCTACATTTTCTTTTACCATTGTTTTCCCGAGTGGTTTTATACACTTTTATGTTGTTTTTAACAACCAAGTTAAACTAAGTGGTGCATTTATTTGTGTATTGCTTCATGATTCTCAGAGGATTGAATTAGTCAATATGCATGTTTTATCAATGAGATTAACATAAACAAAAACCAATGTTGTCTTTGGCAATTAGTTTTGAGATGTGATTATTCCTTTTATCACTGAATAAATAAGTACAATGTTTTGAGCAAAGTTAATTACATTAGTGGGGAAAGTAAGGTTGATGTATTTTCTCTTGAAAAGAGAAATGAATGTTAATTAATATTTAAAAAAGGTTTTAAAATGTTCATTGTACAAGATATGTGCTTTGATTACATAGATAAAGCATAAAAATTACGTATTAGCTAACAAAAGATGTAACATGGTTACATATAGTGAGGGAAGATAAGTTCTGAGTAGGTAGGTAACCATATTGTAGTTAAGTCAACTACCCAACCTAACTTCCTCAGTTGAACACATCTTTCATGCTCATAATATGAAAAAATATGACTTGTGACATAATTTAAAAAAGTCACAAATTAAATATGTATGGTTATATAACTATTGGAAATAGCCTAAATAAGGCTAAATAATATACAAGCAATCGACTTACTGATAATATCTAAAAATGCTCTGTCTATGATTTTTTCTTGTCCATAATTTGCTGCTTCATACACTCTACATTCATATAGACCACCATCATTTTCTTTGGCTGACTGTACAGTAAGAAGTACTTCACTACGATAGTTATAATTTAATTCACCGGTAACTTGTTTATAAATGGTTATTCCGACTGATGATCTGCTAGTGATTTGTTGAAATGAATAGGCAAGTTCACCAACTATATTACTGATATTACCGTACTTTGAATTGTGTGAGTTTAAATCTGATTGCATAGATAAAATGTTGTTTAGTACTTGTGGATTAACCAATATCATAGGTCGACTTGAAGAGGTTTCAATTGAATAAGTTGGTCGGAACCAGTCTACTGCTATATTGACTGATTTATCTTTTGTAACATACACCGAACAGGTGAGATTAAATGCAGATCCGATAGTAATCAAGGTTGGAGATGATATAGTAACTTTTTGAAAAAAAGAAAAAAAGACTTTATTCATTTTATCAACAAGTGATCTGTAGTTATTTAGTTATAAAACTAGAAATCTAGATAGCAAATGAACACTTAAATCTATGAAGTCAGAAATTTTAACAAAAATGATAATTCTCCAACCAATTACTATGAGCTGTAATAGTTTAGTACATTATTATAGACCAATATTCATAAAAAATTGTTTCTCTTTCACCTGAGGATGCTTGACAGCTGATACTTTTAAGCATTCAAATATCAGATACAGTATTTTCATTTCACTTAAATAGGACAATTAATAGATTTTATGTTTAATTAACCTAATGACAGTAATGAAACAAGCACTTATCTTTGAAAAGTTTCTCCATTACTATACATTTGTTTAATATTCCGTATTTCTCATTTATGTGAAGTTCATTGAAAAGTTAGTTGAATCCAGAATTCCAACAGTCAAAGAATCACTAAGAATTTGATTTCCTTACAGATTCTGTTTCTTCTTGATTAGAAATTATTGTTATCAAATGGAGAATAGTTTACACTGCTAACTAAGAAGGAGTATTAGCTTTTACTCTCCATAGTTTAGATGAAAGTAGATAGAAGTCTAACTTAATAGGTTGTATAAATTAGAAACAATTAAGAATGTATTGTAATAAGTTAAATGTTATTTATCTAAACTCATATAGATAGATTACCATCACTAAAAATCAATAGTAAACAAGTTACCCGGATTCTGATTAAGAACTGAATAAATCAGAAAAGCCCAGATGGTAAATAAATTTTTCATTATAAGCTTGGTTAATTTGGTTAATCAAATTAAACTGTGAAGAATACAGTTATCATGTCAAAGAATAATCAAAATTAATTTAATTGTTATTGTTAAATAAATCACCATATAGGTAAGCAAATGAAAAGTTATAAACACACAAATGAATAATACAAATTGATTTAAATTAATATAAATACGAACACATCCTTATGCCTTAGACATGTTAATAAACCTTAGACTCTAACTTTAAACAAATATACAATTTGTACCACAGATGTAAGTCGAGCCTTCAGGATAGTTGATGTAGACAAGCAATTGTTTTTAAGTATATATTTCACAATAGAAAAAGGTTTTCAGCAAATCCAAAAATAAGTGACAGTTTAAGTATTTATTTAGTCTTGACTAAAAAAGAATATTAATAAATTAATTTGTATTCTCACTAGTTTGAAGTTGAATTTCAAGCGAGAAACCTGTCAACTGCGTTTATGTAACGGTCCGACATTTTTTTTAGACATTTAGTTGATTCTTTTGGATAAAAATGTTGGATTACAGAAAGTTTTAAACATTACTAGACTTAATACAAAATATTTATTGATTGCACTTATTCATTTGAATTCAGGACGAAATGAAAACCGATGAATTGTGGCATCTTATGATTTTAGATTCTGATCTAGAATCACTTTTGAATAAAATCCCAAACGTTATACCTTAAGTTTAGTAATGTAGTGTTGTATTCATTGGTTCTATTTTTCCCTAAACGAGTGTATTCCAGTTCAGACGGTCATTCTGGAGGTGACCATCACTTTCAACTTTTATTATAGTATGTTTTTAATTTACTGGCTAAAGATGACTAAATTCCAAAAACTTTGTCATAGAAATGAATTTATTTCACTGACATTGAAATGATAATCACATTTACTGCAACTGAAATTTTTAAAATTATTATTCGGGCTTCATATTTGCTTAGAATGATTTTTTTAGGCTACATCAAGAACATTCCTCAAATTGATCATTTAAAAGTATGAATTAATTGTCAGTCAGGCGAAGCAATGAATTTGTGATTCATAAATTAACATAACCAGAATCTGTGTGTCGTACTCAAGACTTTCTAAATGGGTATGATACTTGTGATTTATAAATTTATTTTAAATACTGAAATTCATGCGTACTTAATATAATCATTTCGTTCAATGTTCCAAAACAAGTTATTTAAAATACATGCACAAGTTTGTAATACTCATAATCCTCGTAAAATTTTAAAGTATACAATTTATTTCCCCCTGTTTTATAAATCAATCTAACGTATCATACTGTATTACTTCAGTTAAAACAGAGTATATATCTAGTTGTGTAATTATTCATTAGTTATTATAAGCAAAGATGGATAGTGGCTAGCAGTGGAATCCAGGACGCGCGTTTCGTCCTATTTAGGACCCATCAGCTGGATGTATCTTCGTCCTGGATTCTACTGCTAGCCACTATCAATCTTCGCTTATAATGCTTGTGAATTAAGGCTATATCGAGGCAATACGCATAGTATGCACATATGCCAATTAGAGACTGACCAGTTGCAGTCCTAAAGATCAATGGAAAGATTCAAACAAACAATACTAAGTGTATTCATTAGTTCGTTTGATATTTATAAAAAAACAGTCAATTATATTATAAATGTCATACAAACTTCATGAACAATATATGTAAAGGATTTAAGTAACTTATTTCATTTGTCTCCAAATTTTATCACGATCCATCTATATAAATCATGATAATTTGAAATAAATCCGTCGACTAATACGCCCAATTAAATAACATATATATATATATATGTCTCATATCTGTTCACCACATAACATGAAAGGTCTAATAAAAAAAGAGACGAAACCACATAATGTATGTTTATATATAAGTATACTTAGAAATGGTAAATTCAAACTTCATTGGTAATGTATTATTTTTTAAACGTTTTTTCACCAAGTTTTTGTTTATCAAACTGGTCATAGATTTGAATTGAGTTTCTACTGATTTTTTGGACAAATAGTCGACATAAATATAAAAAAGAATACATGATATTTCTTTTATTAGATAAATTCATTAGGTGGAGGTACTTATAATTACTGACCAATATTTTAATTTGTATTTTTATAACCTTCCACCTTCTTAAAAAGAGGGGTAGATTTTAACCAAAATAATAATAGTAATAACATAGTGCATAAATCATCAATCAGTTATTGATAAATTGTTTGTTTTATTTGCCTATTCGTTCCTTTTTTTTAAAGACCATTGATAAATGAGTAGATGGGTCAGATGAGATATCGGACTTTTTAAAAATATAAATAACTTATCAATGAATTTGTCAATATTCAAACAAATAGATTGATAGAAATATAATATCCAAATAATAATTTCACAGAATAAAAGGCTTTCTGATTTGTTTACTGAAAGGTAGAAAATAAAACAACTCAAAAAAATTAGAAGGGATTATTTACAAAGTCCCAAAGTTCTTACTTATCATTTATATTCTAAAAATAAGCAACAAATAATCAAAAAAAAACACAGATTAAATCACATTCAGTGAGAGAAATAAAAGAAATGTAGGTAGAAAGGAAAGAATATACTTGAAAGAAATCTTTTTGAAGAAAACAAAAGTGGATTTATCAACGCAAACTTCTCACTGTCCCCCAATGGAATTTTGAAGATTTTAATGTTTTTATTTGGTATGAATATTATCAAGTAATAAATTATCATTATATAATTTTTTTAAATCATTCTGTAATTACGGAATTTATTATTGGCGATTAATGTGGTTTGGAGAAAAATCGAAGGCCCAAATAGGTTTAACAATTATTTTATCCGTGTTTGGGATTTTCTAGTAGTGTTTATTCAGGGTTTTACATATAACCCAGTAAGTTCATGTCTCAAAGTGAGGACTAACGTATATATATATGTATATATATGAATAACGTTTTAAGTATATTTTAGTTTTCATCAGTAAATAGATATTAGATAACTGACTAATACTGTAGTGAACGAGAACATAAGTGGGGACAATCGAATGTGTTTGAACATAAAATTACAGAACATCTTAGTAAAATCTGAGAACAATACAATAAATAATTAATTTGTAAAATGTCAGTCAATTGTCTCAGACTTCACTATTGCTTTTGCAAGTGTCAATCAATCGTCTCAGACTTCACTGTTCTTTCATTTCCACAGCAATCATTCACTGTTTTTGTACTTCTTTCTTTGATCTTCTTAACATTCTGCTGCCAGGTATTTCAATTTCGATTGATGATACACATTACTAATATCTATTAACATTAGTAGCAGACAGCACTATACTATTAATAATACGAACAAATGGGGCGTGAAAGTTGTTTTGCTATTAATTAGCGTAAAATAAATTAAATGAAGGAACCTATAGATAATACATTCTACGGTCTATTTAAGTCGATAGTATTTTGGGAGTCAAATAGTACATTTTACGAAACTTATCATGGATCATTTTTTGATAATATGACGAAATAAAAAGTCATTTCCTCGTTTACAAATCTAGAATGATAGCACGTAAATGGTGACAGAACGATAATGTGTCCTAAATACAGATAAAAAGTTGTACTGTTGAAACACAAGGACTGTGAATATCTTCTTAGATAAAATTAATATTACTCTACGAAAACGTGAGAAGTTTCTTCGAAACTGTTTATATTTGACTGTTATTATGAGTATGAAAAAGTCAAAGGCGAAAATTAAAGCAGAAAGTATTTATGTTAGAACATAAGATAATAAAATTACATATGCTTTAGAAATAATGAATCATCAGTGGAATACCGTTCTACTTTTATATTACATATCGAAAGATTACTTGAGAATAGATCTAGGAAAACGTATGAGAGTGAAATAAGAACTGTTTAGAATTATCTTTTGTTCCGAAAAAACTCATATAAACAATCAGTTTTCAGTGGATTATTCTATTTCGCTTAACTTTTAATATTCTTCTAACCATATTTATCTTATATGAGCTTAATAAAAGTATGAATTTAGCTTGATCAATCATTACTAATGAAAGTTGATGTATCACTATACAACGTATTGTCATAGACTCCATGAATTTTTAACTTGACGACCTCACTGTATGTATGCCGATTTCTACCTCCTTACATCCCATAGAAATGAATGAGTTCTTATCTTGTATTGAAAGGTGGTCTGTTGGTAATGGTCTCTTACTCAATCCATCTAAATGTCAAGCTGTTAATTTTAGCTTGAGACATGGACAGAACCTATACTCTATTTTGGGATCCCATAATGCTTGTACCATTAGAGACTCCTTAATAAACACAGTGTCGAAGGTCAAATATCTTGGTGTCATTTTTTCCTCTGATCTTTCTTGGTATTCTCATATTTTACTGTTATCGAAAAAAGTTTACTGTTTGACATACTACATAAAGAGGCTGCATGCTTTTGGGATTACTCGCCATTTACTCTTACAATTTGTAAATTCCTGCATATTACCTATTATTCTATATTGTTCTCCATTATTCTTTCCCGGGCTTTTGACAAAAGACTTTGCTGTTTTGCGTAGAGTTCTGTAGGCGGTTTGCAAGGTATGTGGTGAATCTTTTGAAGTCATTATTAATATGCTTGTGGACAGACATCTTAGGTCTTGAAAACTCTTGGCAGGTGTTATCTTATCAGATACTAACCATCCGCTTCATTCATATCTTTCTCCTTGTATATCTTCTGGTAGAACGAGACGTAAATACATTAAAATCCATACACGCAAACAAGTCTATAAAAGTTCTGTAATACCTTACCTAGCAAATTTACTTTGTGACGAACAGGCTGTTAGAGTTGACCTAGTAAATAACCTGTACTCTTAAGCATGTCTCAAATTCGATAATTTGTATAAATTCAGTTTTTTTTCTTAAAACGTTTTTTTAATTCGTTTTCTGTTTTTTTTGTTCCTGTTTTTTTTGGTAAAAAACTTGTTGAAATAACCCATGCTGAGAATTCTATATTGTACCAGATTATAATATTGAATAAAGCCATTAATAATAACAATAATCTTTTTGAATAATAGAATAGATAAAAAGCGGTTTTGTGGAGAATTTAGTATTTTCATGGTTGAAATCATGAATTAATTGAAGCTAGACTACCAAGGAAAACCTGGAAGCACTGGACGGCCGTTTCGTCCTATTATGGGACTCTTCAGCAGTCCGCATCCACGATCCCGCACCCGCGAGATTCGAACCCAGAACCTACTAGTCCAGGTCGGTCCAGGTTTTCCATTGTGGTCTAGCTTCAACTGACTCATGATTTCAACTATGAATATAATAGAATAATCAATGGTTACTATAATTTCAAGCTGTTTTTCCATGTTATTTCATAATAAATAATAATATAAAAATTAAAAAGTGGGTTTTGATTTGATTAAACCACAAAAATAATAAAATTGTCTATTTTATTTTTAATTTTTTTTAGAAAAAAATCAAGTTAATCATTAATGAAATAGATACATAAAATAAATTAAAAAAAGGGCTTCACTCATCAATCATTAATTTTTGATTGAATGTAAATGATGTAAAACAGAAAAAAAACAAACAAACAAATATTGTTTAAAATAAATGGTTGTTGAACAATAATTTAGATTTATTACATAATACATTTGTTTTTTTCAATTTTTTTATGATTTCTCAAGGGATATATATATATATATATTGTTGCCTTGATGTATATATATATATATATATATTGCGCTAACGATATTATCTTTTCTGTCCATTCTTAGTTTTATCAACAATATATCACAAAGTAGATATGGAAAAAACAACAGGGAATTTATATCAGGTGATTCAGTGACTTGAATGACTGTGCAGAGAGACTTATTTTGAAAAATTTCATGTTCATAGTTCTTTTTATTATCCTAAAGAGAGCAAGAACGAAGATTGGTACAGAGTAGTAGGAATTCATTTTAATTCGTTAGGTTCTCATCAACTGGTAATATCACACCCTTTTTTATTTATTATGTCACTTATTATTTCAACTCTTCCTGAGGTTTGATAACATTATTGTCATTTTTTTTCAATTCGTATGTGACTGGTTTCAACTCATATCTTTATTATTATTAGTCTGCTTTCAGTTGTTTCATTGTACAAATATCTTATAGCAGCTTACATACAATTGAGTTTGTTCATATCTAATTTAGTTAAGCCTTTTGTTAACTTATTCAACGAACAGAGGCATTCACACAATAACAACCTATCTGTAATATTGTACCTTTATTATGTACGCTTGAGCATTGCTTACTGCCTACGCATGTATTCATTCTGCTAGCCTCACTATTAATCGCTTAATTGATTCAATGATTCATGTATTTCCATTTGTATATATATATATATATATGTACATCTTAATCCTGTTCACTGTACTCGCTTACTCGCTGACTCGATCAATCGATCTCTCGCTCACTTATTCGACTCGCGCGCCAACTCGTTTGCTTTACGGCACTATTCTTTCATGCTTGCTTAACATGCTTGTAATTTTAGATATGTGTGTGGTTCAATAATAAACGCAATCAACACTTCGTAGTAGCCTTCTGATTTATACACCGTTGGGGTTTTATCGAGTAAAGGTCATAAGGACGAATAATATACGAAGTTTAAGGATAAAATCGAATATCGACCACCACGATCCAATGTTTGTTAACTCCATGAGTTCTAATCATTATTTCAATATTCTAGAACTTTCCCTCCCAAACTTTATGCGAAACAAAATTATTTATGACGTTATTAACTCTGTTGAAATCTTAGCAACATCATGATACATATATATTCATCTCTAATCACCCTTGTATTTATAAGTATGTCAATATCTGTAATAACGTTGATTTTAAAATATTATAGGTTGTAAGCAGCTGATGAGAACTTAACGAAATAAAATGAATTCATATTATTCTGCACCAATCTGTGTTCTTGCTCTCTTTAGGAAAATTATTAGACAGTTAAGATTTAATAAGCCTAAATATTAGTTTTCTAATGTTTAGCCAATTTCAGGACCAAATGATCTGTTGATTAACGAAATATGGAAATTATCATTGAGGAAGCTTGTTATATCTGAATATCGTGAGTAAATTTATATTCTGTGCCAAGTGTATATCTTGAATGATGAAAATATAACGATATTATGAAGGAAAGAATTAGCTGCCTTGTACATTAAGATGTATCATTGCTGCACAGTTTGAATCACAATTTCAGGAAGTAGAAAACTATGCTCCTCGATAATGAAAAAATAATTGAACATAGGTCATAGGATTAAATTTAAGGCAGATCTTATAGCCTTATTTGTGAATGCTTAAGGCGATATTCTTAAATTCACAGAAACCTTCAGTATCAGAATACTCACTATTCCTTTATATATAAAAAGACTACTTGTTCTAAGTTTAAATGTATTTTGGTAGTCATTATTTCATTTAAAGGCCTATGTTGGTTTGACAACCCATATTTTTCAAAATTTTACATCATTTTTCTCGCATTTATTACCGATGATCATTATATTATCCAACTGATCATTAGTTTTCATATATAGATTTATTGGTTCGCTATGACCAGACTGTTTGAAATGTACTTTTAGATGTAGTCTCTTTTCATTACACTATCGAAATTCATAGAATGGCCCATTTGTTTTATACATTTGACAAAGCTGTCACTAGCTTATCGGATATTAATAGGAAATCAATTTCTGATGATCTATCTACGCTCTAATATTAACTATTAATTCAGTACGGGTTTATATACTTTAATTTTTGCCTTATCAAATGTGTAGGAGTTATTGATTTTATCCTGTTTATCAAAATGATTTGGGTGGAGTGAGGTTATAATCTCTCACCAAACGGAAGAAAGTTAGATCCTTTACTCATGAGAAACCATTCCACCAAACCTGCACATAAATGCACATAAGTTCCAAATACTTCACCAGAAATATACTGAGGTTAAGCGATACAAATATTTTCGTTTAAACTGCATATTCATCATTCACAAACATGCGGAAGGATTTTTTTCCCTGTACACTAAAGTTTTCTAGCCATTTTCGGAAAATAGCGTCAGATCTTTCCTTTGTTTCCTTCGTTTGATTTACTGAATCACACGCTTGAGTTCACTCTGATAGAAATAGTTTATGAGAATAATTTATATGAATCATTTTTTAAACAACTGAGGTTTGCCACTTAAACTATATCACGAATGTTTTAATTAATAATGGTTTGAATTATTCCGTTGTTGATAGTTGGATTGAATTTTGATCGGTTTTGGTTACCATATGTGGATTATTATTTCACAGTTTTTATACAGAATAAATGAGATGTAATTAGCATTGGAATTTAGGAGATACGTTTCGCTCCATTAGGTTTCGTCAGCTGGATGAACCTCTATCCCAACTTTGTTATCCACCCTGGTTTTCGAGCTCAGTACTCGTTGTACAAATAAGGGTTTATCTGAACGCAGTAGGGAAGTAGACAGAGTGTTGGCATCTGTAACAAAAGGTATAAGCTTTGAATTCCGGAGTAAATAGCAAATGTTGGACAAAGTTACTTCCAGCTGACGGGTCTTCATGAAGACGAACAGAACTTCCCGTATCCTACTGTTAACCATATTCCATTTGTCCTACATTTATCATAATACAAATAAATCCCATCGGTAAAGTAAATAATCTGGGGATCTGTTTGTAAACCGATTCAAAATAAGTAAATCGTATTTTTGTTACAACTTTTTTAAACGCTACACATAAATTGCTCTGTAACAAATCAAACACTAAACTTTCTTTTATTAAAGCGATACTAATATATGGCATTTTATAGTGGTGTAATTCCTAAAGTTCTTGTGAATTTATTTCCTAAAAATAGTCTTCCTCAGTGGTCATGACATTCACTGTCCGCTACTTTTTTGATGAGGAAATAACGGTGGAAAAAACAAGAAGCTTTCTTATAATTACACGCTATATATTCTCTGGTGAATATATAGCATAGTCTTTTGTTTCTTATAATATTAATATATTTAAAAGGCTTTTATATAAACCATATAGTAAACATTATAATTTCTTAATACTAATCTACTTATTTAAATAAATAAGTAGGTAAACATTTGTTTTCTTCCTTTCAATATTTCATTTCATTATTCTGTTATATTATAATTATTGATGCAATAAATACATAAACTACAATGTCATAAATAGGTAAACAACATCAACACTTAATATCCCTTTTCAGGAAAGATAATTACTCTTTGTTATATAAAATATACCATGTAAGAAAGCAAATAATTTGACAAGTCACGATAGATAACTTATTGTTATTAACATTATTTTCACTGTTTTCAATTGAAGTTTAGATACTTTTGTCAAAGATCTGAAAGTGTTCGTTCATGGAAAAATAGTTGAATATAAACAACATTTAAACAAACATATTCACGAAATTCAAAGCTATCTGTTGAACTAAATAAAAAGGGGTATCAATTTACATTATCATGTTGCGTATGGATTAATTACCTGGTGATTGTTTTGACGTATATATTGAAACGATCATGAAATACATATTCTGTTAATAGCGATAGTTATTATTATAGTTATTTAAAAGTGAAAGGAAGGTCATTTAAAAAAAATAGAAAGTTATTAGAATAAAATGAAATGTCAGGTATTATCTGAAACTATCAAACAATGTTATTTTGAAAAGAAGTTTTTATTACTGTCCATTATTTATTTCAATGTAAATAACTATCCAAAAGAAAAATATAAAAGCTTAAATTGTGTTGATATTTCGTCCTCTAAGATAGATGGTTTAATTGAAAACTTCTAATTTCGTTATTGTTATCAATGTACGTCTTGTTATTTGAGATGATATTTGCGTTGCTCTTGACTGGCTTGTTCAAATAGTTTACGAATATGTGTTTTAAATAATATTTCTGATGGATCATCAGCTACGTTCAATCTGTGACAAAAGACATTTTAAACTTTGAACTAATATTCACAATGAACCAAGTAAACATAATTTTAAAGTGGGTCTTGACAACGAAGAGAATGAAGCAATATGTTTCAGATATAATTTGTTACGTCGATAACAAGATCCATTGGAGGAATTCAATAGTTCGATCATGTTTATTCACTAATATGTGTTATTTAAATGTTATGGCGAATAAGAGCCCAGTTTTAAACAGATTTGCATTACAATGATATTAATTTTCATTGAAACCTAGTTTTTCACCTGTACAGGTGAAACTTATATATTTTTCTGATTGTTATAAAGCACATAACTAGAAAGTATACTGACCTTAAGAAGGCCCATTTTTTAAGTATAGTAAGGTGCTGCTAATTTGAAGTAACTTACTTCACTATAAGTGTTTGTATAGTGTATAATCGTTTTATGTATCAATCCATTCAAATAGTACACAGTATTCAACAGTAAAAAATTTCAGCTTTTAACCAGCATAAAACTTTTCTTAAAGAAATAAAAAAATAACTTGTTGATTTTGGAAAGAAACATCATACTAAGTTTGAAATATCAAACTATTATATCTGTAGTTCTTTAGGAAGTTATGACAAAACTGATTATACAGTAAATACTATTGTTATTTGAGCGGTATTTTCATTTCTTTTTAGACGACTGTTAGAGATTTGATTGTTTGTTAGTTTTGAGAAGAAATGTAAGATACTAATTCACGACAATGTACGAGAGTCATTACATATCAGGAAGTTGCTGTGATTACGTTAAGCTGGTCAATTTTTTCTGTCACACATCTAGTAAATGATACTGTTACCTATGGGTCTTACGGTCAAACGTTTACGTAACAAGACTTAAATGATTGTTAAATACTTCCTATTATCGGCTGAGTATGTTATAGATATTAAACTCAAATGAAAATGACTTTGTAAAAGTACTTGTTTTGTTGTTACTATGCACAAATTTCTTAAACCCATCTATAATCAAAGAAACCTTTAAAATATCAATATGAAAAAAGTGATTAGAAATCTTTCTTTGATATATCCTATGTTATGTTCAGTTTTCCTGCAAGCTGTTCTGTCATTTTATATTTGAAGTTTTGTAATGACTTAATTGTTCGTTATTATGTGTACTTTATTTCGGTAGAAACAACTATGTGACCCTGCGTCAAATTGGAGTTCGTTTTTCCATTTTTCAATATCAGTTAGAGATCCAGTGAAAACAAGATAAAACTTCACGTAATTGACACCCAGTCTATGCGATTCCTAACAACACTCAAAATAAGACTAAGGTTCTTTGGGGTTATCACATTCTATTTAAATATCATATTCAAAAACCCGATTATTCATGTCTTTATTTTTTAAATTATACAAAATCATGGGTGTGTCTACTTAATGTCATTTGTGAATAGTATCTCAGTGTTGATGTGTTTGAACATCACTTGCTATGGCTTCCCATTTAAATATCGAAAAGTTGCTGTTGATATTTAAAACATTTATTGCTCGATATTTCAAAACAAATTGAGAACGTCATTTATGCTGTAATGTAAAATAGTGTTGGGTAGTTGGAATCTTTAAAAATTATAGGGAAGAATAAAACTGTCACGCGGATTACTCTATCATGTTTACAAATAGAAAATATGTTCTTAATGTCAGTAAACGTCCATGGATAGGTATCTAACCATATTCTGTATGTCTTATACATTTTACGGATGTACTAGTTAGCTCAGTGATATAATCTGTTGTCACTATTATAAAACCAATTGTTAATAGTTACCAAAAATATAAATCTGATATATTTCTAAATATCTCTCTTGATAGTATTATAGCCTTAAAGGCTCTTTAATTTGATGTTTGATTGAGATTCGTTTATAATTATTTGCATAATAATTATGTAACATTGAATCTACATATATATCTGTAGAAACAGAGAGATTTTGAATATTAAAGTATCCTTGCAGACGAATAATAATGTATTCACTATACTTATTATTAAACAAGAATTTCTTTAAAAAACATATTCAATATTTAAAAAATATGAACTTTTTCACTGTTGAATTGTTGGCTTATATTGTTCCTCACACCCCCTCTTATCACAATTTATTATTCAGTATTTGGAGACCCGTAGAAGTACCCGTTTTAATAATTTTTCTCACTTTGTACACTAATCAATGAGGGATTTTGTTTATTTCATTTGATAAGACAATATGCTATACAGATTTTAAAGGGTTTCAGAGAATGAGCAAAAATGCTCATACTCTTTGAATGTTATAAATGTATACATAGCTTTCTGATAGTTGTCTACAATTTTTGATTATCATTTCCTTATTCTTTCTCTTGGATCTTATGAAAAAGAATTTTTACTACAAATGCGCTACATAATTTAAACATTATGAGCAACGATCAGTTCGAGTGAAAGTTCTTTCTGCCAACATATGAGGTCAACTTATAATCACCGTTTTAAATACAGAAATATCTCACCACTGACTTAAGTCTTTATTCAGAGGTACCATTTTCTGGTATTTGACCGTGGAATTTGAAAATTTGTGTTAATATTAACTTAGAATTAATGAGCAATTTATTTCTGGTTCCTAGAGTGTTTACATTTCAGGCAACATTGCATGTTAAAACCAACTGTTTTCAATATTAAGATTCTAACTAGCCGTAATTAAATCTTATTATTTGAATAACTATTATGATTTGACTTTGGAAACTGATGGCGGTTAACAAACTTGTCGAACCACTAGTGTACATCATATAGATAAACTGATGTAGATCATTGTAAAGTTGACAGTATAACCCATTTCACCTATGAAATGAAGAGTTTTCACATCATTAAATTAGAAGAAAACATCTGAGCGTACCTTGGGTTTCTTTTAGATTCACGAACTTAGATCTTGTTATTTGACAAGATACTTGGCAGCCTATATCGTTGGTAATTCGGAGTATTCACAATGTATAATAATGCATAAAGCAGTGCAAAAAACATTGAAACATCAAGCAGTTTCTGTTACGGTCATTAGTAAATCTAAGGCATTCGTTTTACAAAACTCCTTATTATTGTCGAGATTGAGATCTTCCTGAATAAGCGATACTGAGTACTTTATTGTTATTTTAATAGTTGAATTTATGAGTTAACCTAAGCTAGACCACCACTGAAAACCTGGAAGGTCTGAACGGACTTTTCGTCTTGATATGTGACTCCTCAACGATCCCGCACACATGACTCGAACCCAGAACCTTCAGTCTCATGCGCAAACGCTTAAACTCTAGACAACTGAGACAGCATCTAACGGTGTTAATATCTAATTTTAATCGGTCTATGGTCTTATGTAATCCATCATCCGTTATCTGAAGTGGATAATTGTCTCCACCTGACATGTATTGATTTCCACTTGTCACGGTTTCCCACTAGAACTCCAAGAAATCCACCTTGAAGCTGGTCATTAGTGAACACATGACTGTTGCCTAAAAAATTAAAGAATTTGAACTGTTTTGAGAACACAGTGTCACTTATTCTCTAAACATTCTCTTGAAATTACCGTCATTATTTCATTTAAAATTATAGCAACTATCCTACACTCAATTTCCATTATGCCTAATTTTGGTTCAGTCTTTTATTAACTTACTTAACAGACATTGTCATTTGGATAGCAACAATTCGCATATTTCTTTATATTGTTATGATCACTAGAGCATATGACAGACTCTAGTCAAAACGTTGATTATTTAAATATCAATCGATGATTCATCCGCCCCCCCCTATAAATGTATTCACTCAAATCCTATTATTAGTTTTTGCTTTTTCTTACTGCGCCTTTATACAATTTGACTATAAATTTGCCTAAGTAATTGCTTTCGCTTGCTCGCTGATACTTACTCATGTGCTTATTAGCTTTGTGACTGCGTTATTTGATAATAAACTGTAGTTACAGCTTCTCTTTGCCTTCTGGTTTCATCCACCGTTGAGATTAGTATTATAAAGGTTATCGAAGTGAAAGATGAGCGAAGCATTGCACTGCAAACTACGTTTTAAACAAAATGACCAATATTTTAATAGAGGGGTTTTTTGTAAATAATGTGTATTAACTAAATGATATTTTCCAGTAATTTTACATTGCATACAAATGCAATTAGGCATATTATTATTGAATACGTCCAAATCATTATATATATATATCTCCGCATGAATAAATCTCATAGAGAAGAAAAAAGGGTTGAACTAAATCATAAAGACGTAGAATATTATATCAACATGTAATTGTATAAGGTTTCCTATGTTGCAGATACATCCAGCTGACGAGTCACAAACAGGACGAGACGCGCGTCCTGGATTCCACTGCTAGCCACTGTCCATCTTTGCTTACAATGGTTTCCTATGTTTATTTAAAAACAAAATCCCAAATCAAATATGTTTATCTTTATGAATTATTTCTTACCATTTGTACAACTTAACGGAATAAAACTCAATTTTTATCTTTTAAAAATGAAATATAGAATATGTTAGTTACACAAAACGTTATCCCCTTCACTCTTTATGCGTATCTATACGGTTAACAAAAACCTAGTTTTAAATGAAACTGATGTTAAAAAAGATGTATTAGTTTTAATTGCTTACATAAGCCATTAGTAATCATTTTATTCAAAATTATCATATTGAAAATACATGATCCCTTTAGGTTCCTATTGATCTCTGTTGCTTGATTTGTTTTTTTTTGGTAAATTTATTATTATTTTCATTACAACCAAAGTAAACGAGTTTTGTAAGGGAAAAATAATTCATTTTTTATAAATTTGTTATATTATGACAGATTATTGTTTATTTCTATATTCATATATATACATAGATCATAGTTAAATATTATGTTTTACTTTCGATAGATATAAACTATACATTTTCATCAAATAATTTATATTTGCTCAAATAATTTCATCATATATTTTCGTAGTTGAAATCATGAGTCAATTGAGGCTAAACCACAAAGGAAAACCTGGAAGCACTGGACGGACAATTGATGAACGGTTGCTCAGCTTCGTGGATTGGTTGAAGTTAGACATTAACACCATGGGATGCTGGCTCAGTGGTCTATCGGTTAAGTGCTCTGGCGCGAGACTGGTAGGTCCTGAGTTCGAATCTCGCGAGGCGAGATCGTTGATACACACTGCAGAGGAGTCCCACAATAAGATGAAACGGCTGTCCAGTACTTCCAGGCTCCTCTTGGCGGTCTAGCTTCAATTGACTTATGATTTAAACTATGAAAAATACTGAAATCTCCACAAAACCCCTTCCGATTTATCACATATATTCATTTTTGCCTATTTGATGGAGTTTTATTCTCTGAGATAGATGATTTGGTCATGGAGCTTTGATTGTTATTGTGAACGACATCATCAGCACAAACTTCATGTAGAAGTGAAGTGATCGATTTTCTCCACATATGGCTCACGGCTTATCCTGTAGTCCTCGATGTTAATTGGTTATTGTTGACACCAGAGAATTTTTAGAAACTTTGAACTCAGATCAATCAGCAATCGACATACATATTGAAATCGATCCAAATTATCAGTCAATCAAAGAAATTATGGACAAGTATGGGATGGAAAATCAAATGAACTGAAGATATAATCAATGACAGGTTAAAGGTTAACAATGCCCAATCAACATCGAGATCATCAGGACAAGCTATGAGCCATATGTGGAGAACTTGGAACACTTCACTTCTACATGAAGTTTGTGCCGATGATGTCGTGCAGAATAATGATGAAAGCTCTATGACCAAACCATCCAGCTTAGAGAACAAAACTTCATCAAAATCATCTATCTAATGTACAAATCGTCTCCACCATGTATTTACCTGGAAAAACAATAATATTTTTAATTTATATATATTCTAAATCTATATTGATTTGACAATGAGATGTATAAAGTAGTGTACTGGAATATTTATACTAATAAGAGAGAAAATTTATTATTTTGCATTTGAATTCGGTTATTTTTAAGGTATTATGGTTTTAATGAGTTTGATATTTCTTAATGGTTAAACATTATCTAAAGTATAGTTGGTAGCTAATTTATATATATATATATATATATCATATACATCTACTGCATGATATGTTTTGTTAAAGATTTACAAGAACTTATTTTGTTAGGCTAATTATTGCTAAATGGGTCTTTAATTTCTGATAAACGTATAATCATACATATCTGACCACGTGAATTACATATTATGTCTCTTAACTATTGAAGCATTTATAAAATAGTGTTGTAAAAAAATAGGGAATAATCGAAGCTTTTAGTAAATGAGTCTTATGTGTGAAGACAATTTAAAATAACAAAAGACTATGTATATAAAGAAATCATCATCGTTGATTCATACTACTCACTTTACATCACAGATATCATTGATTTAAATCACTGGATATAAATATTTGCCAACATTTACTTGACTAAGTCACTCTCTTTGGAAGTCTTAGAAAAATTGATTAATGATTAGAAATTATAATTTCTGTTTTTAAAGCAGTCGAAAGTACCGTGATACTGTGATTGCTTTATGATGTATGGAAAGAAAACCGTGTTATTTAAGTGTATATTAGTCGATTCTCATAGAACTTTCAATTTTTCACGAATTGAGGTGGGTAGGTACAGAATTGACATTGAGAGCTTAGTAATTAGTATTCAAGTTGTCATCTATTTTTAAATCCTACGTTCATCATTAATTTCAACCATCTTAATAAGTCGATTATCTTTTCTCAAGTAACGATTGAAAGCTGTATTCATAATTAAAAATTGGTACATGACCGATATAATAATTTATTATAACATTTAAGGATGAAGTAAGTTGACTTACTTAATCTTTTCCGACTGTAATTGATTCTAGAGGCTGATTCTGTATAACGAAAAGTTATGGAAATAAAGATTCAATTAAAAATATCAAATCTTTTTATATTTAGCATAACAATGATAATTCAAATCAATTTTACATCTGATTATTCTAGATTTTCTTAGCAATAATCGTTTTGTTTATTTTCTTTATTTTACAAAATAAATGTGATGTATAAAGTTTGACTTTAGCTAATCAGTGATAAAAGTTGTAACTTGATTTAAATTTTTTAAATTCGTTTTATTCATATGGATTGAATTTGGTATCTGTTCAGTTTAGTATAGTCGGCGGCCTATGCTCCATTGGGAGTAACAGGCGTACGTAAGTAAGTAAGTTAGTTTAGTATAGTTATGCTTATCCAAAAATGTTATTTATCGATTTAAGCTAAATAGAATTATCTTCATTAGTAAATTAGATATACATATATTATTACTACAAGTAAATGTAAAGATATGGAGTTTAATGAAAAATTTGGGACAAATTATCATTAAATAAAATAATTTAACTTGTCAAACCGATAAGTTTTGAGATACTTTGTTTCATAATTAAATTGCCTAGCAAAATTTTAAATTCAACTTAAAATGATTTAAATTATCCGGCTGTTAATATTTTTAACCCCAAGTTAATCAGTATTGCTGAGACGAAACTCGCGCTCCGGGTCCCACTGGTATGTATATTCCATTTATTCTATATCTACCTGAATCATATTTATTATTTCAGGATACATATACATATCAACCAAGATTGTTCAAATTTTAGTAATAAACATTAACAATCGGATAATGTAGACAATATCAAATTTATTTCAATCACATATTGGTTAAATGAGTGAGAGTCTACCTGGAATCAGTAGGTGAGTCAATAATGCGATGGTGTGGCCTGAAATCTGAGATGTAGTACATCGATTTGAATTCATTCGCTGAGATTTTACAAATATATTATTCCTATTTAAATAGGTGAATTATTCGAAACGAATATAGCTACTCCTACATACACTATTGTGCAGAGTAGTCTTTTATTTTTATAAGCTTTACTGTAATTTACTTTAGTATATGTATTCTTATTAACTCAAGAGACCAGAAGTTATAACTTCTCAACTGCTCATATCTATTTAGCACTGAATGAAGGTATTCATAAATAAAAATTGTTAATTTTGTTACCGAAAATTCTGTTCGTGTGATTTCCAGTCTATCGGAAATTCAGCTGACAACCAAGACATTCAAAAATGTGTAAAATAAATATGGGAATATGACTTATCAATTTATTGATCCCAGAACTGTAAGTAGCTACACCGATCATAGAAACAAGGTTGATGTGAGAAATCGTTTGTAGGATATGAAATATTTAAATGATACATCATTAGTCATAGTATCTAATTTTATTAAATGTGAACTCACTAATCACGTTGCAATGAACTCTTGTAACTCAGCAAAATAAAATGGAGTTCAACAATATAAACAAAACATGACTTTCAATACTAATATAGTTTTTACTCTTTGGTATTTATTGCTCAAATCATATATAACTTTGAGAGTGATATCATACAGTTTTAGCTGGCTTTGATATATATCTTATTTAAGACTTTTCATCAGTGCCTGTCAATATTGATACTGAAATCCAAAACTGTTTCACGGAAGCATGTTCTGGATTATCAAAACAGCTGACAACGCTATTAGTGCGGTAAAATTCTTTGTGCTGGATGATTAAATACTGTAGTTTTCATTCTTCTTCTAGACGACATTATTAACACAAATTTCAGTTAGTAGTGAGCTATTAAAATTGCTTCACAGATGGTCAAATGCTTGTTTTGTCAACATTAATATTGTTGGAAACACAAATCCATGAAAATAATTCTTCTCAGCTATAGATATTCATTGGCTGGAACTGTTCCTAGCCCAGACATTTATTAGTTATCATTACGTATGCTAACAAATTTACAGTCGTTTTAAATGACTGAAAATTATTATTGCTCCCGGCAAGCAAGAGAAAAAAATAATTGTGACTATAATAAAAAGACTGAAATATCCTTGGATCAATAGGTAAGTATATTTCTGTCAATCACTTTTTAGGGCATCTTAAATATCTTGAAATTAAAATGTTCAATAAACTGTAATGATACAAACCTGTTTTATTTCAGAAGGTCAACATTAAGTTGGTTAACATTTCTTAAACTATGGATTAAATGACAAATATGTTATGCCATGTTGTATCCCGTGGTGAATTATGAATGGTAACTCTGTGGACTATTTATGGACCAATGTAATATGTATATTTCCTATTGTATAATTGTTACGTAACTAAGCTATTCATATTCGTGTTCCTCTTATCATAAGCTTTATTTTGACCTTTAGACTATTATTATACGATTCTTGAGTTATCATCAGTCTATTGATTACCTTCCCCCTATTCATAGCCACATTTGGCCAATTATTGTACAAATGTTATTCTTCTATTTTTATGGTACGATGTGGTCTGTTTGGTTGGTATAAAAACCCAGTATGTTTGTGAATAATGATTCATATTGCCGAGGCTGTTATTGGTGTTCTGGACTTAACTTGCTGGGCTAGGCAGATAGCAGGACTGATAAGTAATCAAGACTGCTCGTACGATTTTATGTATCATTGCTCTGATCGATAATTCGCACTTCTCTCGTTGGCGGAGAATCACGACGTTCATATATTAAACAGGATATGCACTCAAGCAATCGTTATAACATGCTATAATGGTAAAACAGTTTTAATTACATACTTGACACATATTTGAGCATTTAATTATAATTACTATCCATGTACAACAGAAACAAGTATATGCATTCTTCGGTGTAAAATACTAAATCAAAATACCAACGTGTTTGATGTTTATTATATATATTCATGTCATTTTTATTTGTCAGATGAATTGTACAGATTGAGTGCAATATGAAATACTGGTTAGATAATTATTAAGCTAGTCTGTACCAGCCTTTGATCTTCACGTTGTTAAAATTAAATAATCATATTAAGCAGAGATGGATGCTTGTGAATTAAGGTATATCGAGGCAATACGCACAGTATGCACATATGCCAATTAGAGACTGACCAGTTGCAGTCCGAAACACATCGATGGGAAGATCCAAACAAACAATACCAAGTGAATTTAAATAATCATATGTTCTCAAATGGTATCGTCTAAAGTTTGTACTTTTGTTCAAGTTTCTCATGCAAAGACATCTTCATTCAATTAGTCATTTTGTATTTTCTTAGAACTACAACGAATAGAAATATATTAATCACTTAAAAATGTCTATCTCTAACACATTCATTTTACACTTCAGAACAAGTATTTTGTACTAAGATATGTCTATCACAAACAGAACTATTATTGTGACGATGAATTGCCAATTGTAAGTGCAGATCATAAACAAAATTCTTTTCATCTCAGTCATATTTTCATATATACTGTACCAGTACTTTTAAAAGTCCGTTCATAGTTTCTGGACTTTTTTCAATAATAAATTTATTATTAGTATGGGGTTCTGGAGATTGTTGAGTTTTTTGATTGAGACCAAGAATAGATGAATGGTAGACCACCATTGAAAACCTGGAAGTATTGAACGGACGTTCCGTATGGGACTCCTCAGCAATGTGAATCCACCACCCCGCACTCGAGGTTTGAGCCCAGGGGCTTCGGTCCCGCACGCAAATGCTTAACCTCTGGACCATTGAACCAGCATCTGACGGTGTCAATGTCTAGCTGAACACTGCTGAGGAGTCACATACTAGTACGGAACGGCCGTTCAATACTTTCAGGTTTTCAATGGTGGTCTAACATTCATCGATTTATGATCTCTATCAAAAAATAAACTTAATTTTGCTGACAGTGAAGGTTCATAAAAATCTCCTAAACATTCTATCTATGAAATAACAATGTAAAATAAGATTATTTTCAAATGCTTATAATTTTAAGGGCAAGTTGATCAGCATTATTATTAAGAATTGATAGCACTAGGCCATCAGTTTCAATAAGCAATAATTATAAACAATTATATTAAAGAAGAGTATGAGAAATTGTTTAGCTAAAAACTATACATCATTAGAAAACTGTCTCATCCATATTGAATTCATTAACTAATCACATAATTACAAAGACTTGTAACAGTTTACGAATAAAAATGCCTGTTGATGTACATTTATTCAAATTTATTGATTTTAACAGTAAAAAAGTATAACATAACTTACCATTTACAATTACATGATAACTGATCATTTGTGATGTTCTTCCCATAAGCATACATGTATAAATATCTGAATCTGTTGGTGTTATAAAATCAATAATTAAATCCCATCGACGACGTTTCCAATTATTTCTAATATCATATTTATTTAAATAATTTTGATAAGATAATTTATTATCTTTTAATATAGATTTTTCATTATAATCTTTGGGATATTTTGTTTTAATATTAAATAGATAAGTTTCATTGTGGAAGTAATTTTCATCGCTGATATTTAAACGAAATCTAGAATCTTGCATAAAACTAACTGTAGATACAAATAAAGGATTTTGTCCTTTCTCCCAAATAATTGTCTATATAAATAGAAAGTGAAATATTGTAAATAAATTAATTCTGTCAATATAAAGTGCAATACATAGTAAAATAGTTTAAGTAGTTTCAAGTGAGTAATATATTAAGAAAAACTAAAATAAAATGCTTAGGTAAATGTATAAGATGACTAACTTAAAATCAAGGTTGTGGATGCCATTTTGTAAGGGTTCTTTGATAGAGTGTATGAAAAGAAAATTATGATCACGTTTATTTTGAAATGCATTATTGAGTTTAATTGATTATTGAAAGCGGTTGGCTTTACAAACAAGATGTAATTTTAACTTTTTAATTATTTAGGTATTGTTCATTGGACTAACAGATTGTAATGAATATATTAACCTACATTTTAAATTAAGCGTTTGTTGTAACGTTAGATGTGGAACTGTCAGAAATCCAAAACATCAAAGCAGTTTTCCATTCTACTTAGAATTTTTTTTCGGTATATTCATACAGTTCTACAATGGATCACTTTGAGGATCTTTAAATATTTCAGCTCTAGTGATACATAACCAAAAATTCAGTAGAATCATACTAGTCTGAGTTTCAAAATTAATTGTTCTTCAATATATATTTTGCATATATTAGGTTATTCTAAGGTGTGTGGAATTTCTATACTTTTGGTTATTTATTTACATTTATCATGACATCATCCTAAGATTTAACAAAACCTGTATGCTTTTAAGTGGATAAATAGTACAATAGTGTTAAGATATGAATGTGAATCGACGCCGTTAGTTTATTTATTAAAATAGATATGTATCGAAAAGAGCCATAATTCTATTGTGAAACTATGACTTATTTTGAGTTTCCTATCATAAAACTCGATAAAGCTATTTTAGATATAATATTTAATGCTGGCTATTGACAATAGAAATGATTAAGACGTACTTTTACCTTATCAGGAATAAATCTCGTTTCATATTAGAAAACTTTGATCATTCTTTTAAAAAGAAATTCAATAATACTCAAAATGCTTTTACTTTGAAAATAATTTATTATGAAAGAAAGTTGAAATAGAGTACACCACTTAAAAACTTAGAATGATGTACTCACTTAAATTTTACATGCCCATTAAAAGTTCTTTCATGAGTTTCTAAATATTTAACATAAAAATCGTACACTTTTGAGATAAATGTGAAATGCTAAGAAACTCTCATTAAATCTTATTATTACGTATTAATGTTTTTTGTGTGTAAAGCGATGTATAGATAAGAGTGATTAAGTCGATAGACTATTGAGTTTTAACTGCTGAATAAATAAAACGTTTTAAAAAGTAGTTTTTTTTTATGGCTACTGTTTCATATCAAAATTTTATTGACAAAGATACATTAATTGGTTCTTCACTACACAGATCAATATTCAAGAATACATATATCCTTTTTTAATTCATCCTACAAACATTAAACATCCATTTTGACCGGTAAAAGTTACTACATAAATTGCAAAAAAACTTATACTTACATATATATTAGTAAATGGAATACATTGAAAAATATTTTTTCTTTAAAAGATTAAAGCGAGGAAAATTAGGGATGGTGGTGGGGAAAAAAATGACAAAAATTACAGAAAACGAATTCCTACTGTGTAAAATCAATTTTCTCAAGTTACATAAGGTATGAAAAGTTAGATATATCAAAATATTAGCCAATAAAGTGATCTTATTAAATGAAGATGCTGCTGGCATACAAAATCTGATGAAAATACGTTTTAAAAATGATCCTATTGTTGATATTCCTACTGAAATGTGATCAGACTTAGTTGGTATGTGTGCATTCTGCGTGGATTGCCTCGATATAACTAATGAGACATAAGAACATATAGAATAGATGGTTAAGACGCAGGCGCATCCATGTTGACAAATCTCAAATATGATGAAACCCGTGTCCGAGATTGCACTAGTATCCATATTTCATTTGTTCTATATCAACTTGCGTCATATTTACTATTTCAAGATAATCTGTACAGGAGACATTAATATCAACCAAGATTGATCAAATTTTAGTCATAAACATCAACAACTGTATATTGTAGACGATTTCAAATTTAATTTAATCACATAATGGTTACATGAGTGAGAGTGTAGTTGGACTAAGTAGGTGAGTAAATAATACGATGGTGAAGACATTGGTGATTGATTGTTCAATTTCGTGGATTGGTTGAAGTTAGACATTAACACTGTTGGGCGCCGGCCAGCTCAGTGGTCTAGAGGTTAAGTGATCTAGCTCGAGAATGGTAGGTCCTGGGTTTGAATCTCGCGGGGCGGGATCGTGGATGCGCACTGCTGAGGAGTCCCACAATAGGACGAAACGGCAGTCCAGTGATCTCAGGTTTTCCATGGTGATCTAACTTCAATTGACTCATGATCTCAACTATATAAAATTGCTAAAATCTCCACAAAGCCCCTTTCTGATAATTATTTAAACTATTGATTATTATATTTAGTAGCTTATCATCTGTATTCTTTGATAGTTTCTATGTATTTTACAGGAGATATATTGCCCAATATTTTTTGGTTCACTGTATTTCCATTATCAATATATATTTTGAATGTTTGCTTAAAAACATTGTTAAAAGAAGTTTATTTAACTCATCATAAAACATTCATTTATTTGAATTTCGTATGAACAGAAAGTATAAAATTAGAAAACGATATCATTATATATAAGATTATTATCTTTGTATTTATAACTATCCTATTTGAATAATATATGATCATTATCAACTAATGTGAAGATGAAGCAATTACGTATGCAACTACACTTAGAATTTTGAGAACAAGTACTGATTATCAATATCTTTACAAAATCTCAAATGTTTTTCAACAATTAATTGAAATGTTTTTACTTATATTTAAAATAATTGAGTTTATGAGTCAATTATAGCTAGACCACCATGAAAAAACATGGAAGCACTGAACAGACGTTTTCTATGGTGGTCTAGGCTTTAATTAACTCATGAACTCAACTATTAAATTACTACAATCTTCACAAAAAACCCCCTTCTTATATCTAAAAATCGGTTAATACATATGTAAAGTAAAAATTAAATTACGGTGAACAAGTTAAGTAATATCACTACTAAAACTTTTTTTCTCACAACATGATAAAGTATCAAAATTTGTATTCATTACCATGAACAATCTAAACAGGTGATGTTAACATAATTAATTGTTTAATTTATTTGACCTGATATTATAATCTTTTGTTATAAGGTATACTAACTTTTCTTAAATAGATTAATTTCATTGAAAACATGTTTTTCGTAAAATATGGACGAAATGGTTGTCCAGTGCTTCCAGGTTTTCTATGGTGATCTAGCTTCAATTGACACATGATCGCAACTAGTGAAGATACTATGTTATCCACAAAACCCCTTCTGATATTATTTTGATTATTTAATTCATACTGTTATGGAGTAAATTTTTATTGTAATAAATCAATATCATGAACTTTCATTATAAAATTAAGGACAATTATTGTTCACCTATGTAATCATATATTGTTACTTAGTAACCTAAGGAGATGATTGACTGGATAAATTAAGAAAAAAAATAAGTATAATATATAATAATTATTACTACTAAACAAACACTAATCATGAGAATATAATTTGTCTTTTATGTATGTTTATTGTGAAATCTAAACATTCACTATATGCTGTGTTTCGTTAGAATGAAAAGTGTTTATACGTTATACTGAATGATGAAGTTCATACTTGGCTTTTAATGAAAACTTATTGACAGTTTATTTGTTATTATTTAAAGGGATAATTTTAAAAGCCAAGATTTGATGAAGGTTTTGACTTGTAACGGGTGATTTGATACATTATAAAAGTGGTAAATCCATAGTGTATTAAAGACCTGATATGACAATAAACATCAAATGGCTGTATTGCTTTAGCATGTGACAACAGAGCAGTACTTACCACAATCATACGTAAGATCATATTCACCACTTTCATGTTCATTGGTGAGTCACAGATTAGGAATCCGCTGGTAAAGCACGAATTCTGGACAATGACATTTGCACATAAGCCACTACCTATTTTACGTCATTAGTAGTTGCTTCTGACTACTGAAAAGTTTATAACCGAGAGAAAACTACTATCCGATGTCTTATTTGATTTTCAATGTGAGAAGTGGCTATTAGTTCCTAAGAAGTGTGCTTTTAAATAAGGTTCAAAGACTATTTTGAGTGTATTTTTATCAAGACGCAATATAATTAACTAATTAAAACGTAAAGTGAAATCACTAGCCACACCAACAAACCTCTCTTACTGAAATCGCAGTTCATAAGTGATAAAGCCAGGGAGTTTGTAATATGAAGTATATGAAAAGCCATTGAACGAACATTTAACACAGCTAGATTACGTCCTTTTTTCTTCAGTCAGCTAGTAATGAGTTCACAAAATATAGACAAGTCATCTAGTTCCACC
Source organism: Schistosoma mansoni (assembly GCF_000237925.1). Taxonomy (NCBI): domain Eukaryota; kingdom Metazoa; phylum Platyhelminthes; class Trematoda; order Strigeidida; family Schistosomatidae; genus Schistosoma; species Schistosoma mansoni. Next base: position 307,482 of record NW_017386084.1, on the reverse strand, counting down.
ATCTCTATGTGTACTTGCCAGTTCACCTGTTCATGTGGAACGAGTTATATTGGATGTAACTCTGCCTGTAACCCTTATAGAGTTACTGCCATTCTCAAGCCCGAATAAAGGGAAATGGTTTGAAATGGGGTTAGTAACCCTATCTTATGAAGAACAATCTTGCCAGAAAAACGCTAACCAGAAAAAAATCACTTGGACTCCACCCTGCGGGTTGAAGGATCCTCAAAAAAAGAATTATGTTGCCGAGATTCTTCGGAAGTAACAAGGTCAACCTCGCTTTTTACAACTAGAGCAACAATTAATATAGGTACATGGAATGTCTGGACAAAATGAGAGACTGTGTAAACCAATCAAACAGCTGGGGAAACTAAGAGATAGAACATGGCGATTCTCGTAATAAGTGAATCCATTGGACCGAAGCTGTACAGAAAAGATTAGCTTTGATAGAGATGCTGTTGTACTCTGGTCATGGGTAAGAAAATTCTCCGCACACTCAGGGAGTTGCACTGATACTGTCTAAAGAAGCATGAAATGCACTTGATGGATGGAAATCTCATATGCACGGAGTCATCAAAGCATCCTTCAAAACAAAGAAGGAGGGAATCACAATGAATGTTATCCATTGTTGTGCATACATCAATGATAACAACGACGACGATAAAGATCAGTTCTACGAGAGGCTACAATCAATCATAGGAGAGGACCTGACTATCTTAATGAGAGTCCTAAACGCCAAAGTCGGGATACACAACGCCGGATATGAAAATATAATGTGACGACATTAATTGAGAGGAAGAGACGAGAAAGGAGAATGATTCACAAATCTATGCTCATTCAACAAAGTAGTTATGGGTAGCGTCATATCCCCTCACAAATTCATAGACAAAGCTACGTGGATATCACTGAATCACACTACGGAGAACCAGATTTATCATATTTGCATCACTAAAAAATTCAGAAGGACAACGGGAGACCTGAGGAGTAGCTAACACAGCCTCAGATCACCACTAGCCGGTGGTTGCTAAGATGGAACTGAGGCTAAACGAACATTAGACAACTAGGGAAACAGCATTACAAAGGTTTAATGCAGCCCTCCTTCGAGATACTGACAAACTCAATGAGTCCAAGATTACAATGGACAACAGGTTTTAGGCCTTACAAGATCTGCTCAAAAAAGAGAAAACTACTATAGAGGACAAATGGAAGGAGATCAAGGAAGCACCAACTTCAATGTGTCAGAAGGTTCTGGGTCTCAAGAAGCAGAATCATAATGAGTGAATCTCTATCGAAACCTTAGGGGGATTTAAGATTGGAAGTGAAATTGACAGCAATTAAGAACGGCCGAACAAGAACAGAGAAAGTCAGAGCAAAAGCTGAACGCACAGAAGCAAACAAGTAGGTGAAGAAGTGTAAGTATTTATAAACAAGTGTCTACGGAAGAAACTGTCCGTTATCAGATAGCATCAGCAATAGCCTATTGTGGGAGAGAACAAACCAACTTGCAACTGAAGAGAAAATTAGGAAGAGACGTTGGAAGTGGATAAGACATACATTGAGTAATTCATCAAACTAAATGATGAGGCAAGAACTAACTTGGAATCCTGAAGAAAACAGAAAAGAGAAAAACCAAGGAATATTTTGCTATGGTAATTGGAGGCAGACATCAAAAGAAATAATAGCAGTTGGAAACGACCGGAAAAGATTGCCCGGGACGGCGTTGGATAGAGAGTGCTGGTTGAAGGCCTGCAGTCCTTCACAAAGGGTAGCAGGTGTAAGTTCCCAGGACGTATAACGATACAGGTTCAACATAGCATCTCTGAACACCACCTCTCATAGTTAATCAAAAGAGGAAAGAGGACTCTAAGAAAGTCTGTTTAGGAACATTTAAGCAACACTGGTCACCATATCGATACTAATTTATCTTTAAAGGTTATTTATGGAATTTTATTGAGCTAACCTCAAATTTTCAGACTTCCTCTTTTAAGTGCATCAAAGGCATACGTATGCTCATAAACAAATCTGGGTTAGAATTCCGGAGTGGGCATCAACTCTGGGATGTAGGTATGTCTAGCTGACCAGTTCTGAATAGAAAGAAACGCGCGCCCTGGGTTCCACTGTTAGCCACTATCCATCTCCACTTATAATCTTTGTGGCTTAGGATAATATCGTGGCAATCCGCATAAGAGGCACATATGTCAATAAGAGGCTGATCAATTGCAATCCTAAACATCAATGGGAAGATTCAAAGAAACAATACAAAAATAAATTAAAACGAAAAACGTTTTCAGCCCTTTTTCTCCATAGTGACTGATTTTCTCGAAATTTTCAACCCTGTTCAATTTTAATAATTTCTGTTCAATTTTTAAGCCATAAGTTCATTTTGCATGACCTTAATAATCTGATGGCCCATTTTATTATTTATATATTATTATTTTTTTTGTAAATAACATCAAGCATTTATATTCAACTGCCTAATTTTGAACTTACTTCTTTTTCCTCCGCTATAAATCGTAATAATTAGCCAATTGCATTATATTCTTTTTCAGTATAATTTAACATTTATTGTGTTTCTAAATGGTTGCTGTTCTAAAGGAAATATAGCTAAAAATTTACTATTAAACTAGACCCTTAATGAGGAACTAATGGAAGAAACTATTTCTTCATATATAATGTCTTTAAAAATTAATTATAAATTTATAAATTGAAATCTCACTACAATTAATCCTAACTATGTTAACTATACTCAAAGATTTATTCCGAGGAGCCGTCTTCTATAGTGTAACTAACTTTCTGAGGTTTATTCATACACTAACGGAAATCAATGTTAATTTACATAAGTTTTAGTATTATGGTAAAAAAACACAATGACAGAGTAGTAACTTTTTTTATTGTTTTAGGTTGTATATAAAACATTCTACATATATGTCACAACAAATAATCATTAATACAAACAGAAGTAATTATAAGCTATGCTAGATATACAAAGTATATCTTTTAGGTAAATATTAAAACGATACAGAAATTTCATGTGTTCAGTCATTGATAAAAAGAAGCGTTATATCACAGCAAATGACAAGTATACTTTAACTCTTAAATGGTTTCTTTATAATAATAATAATAGTGATAATAACAGTAAGAATAACAACAAAGATAATATATAACGTAATTTTTTTGGAATCTTACATTGACAGCTTTTTTTCTTTCGTCCATAATTCCATCTTATACCGATCAATAATATACTTTACAGTTTAATTCTTATTTCTATTGTATGTATAAAATGTGTAAAATAAGCATCACTAGATAATTTATCAATAAAATCATTGCTCCTGTTGGTTCTTCCACAACATAAAGTATTTTCTCTTGTTATTCTTCCTAAATTATACAATCCTTCTGAGTAGAAATACTACTTACAGACTATTATACTTTTTCATTTGTCTCTGTTTGTACAAAGATATTGTATAGCTTTGTAGATTGAATTTGACAATATTACGTTTTTCAAAACAAAAGTACAACAAAACCAAAGTTATAAATTAATTTTAACAAATCAAAACGAAAGAACAAACAAACGAAAAACTATTTTAGCTATTACCAAATAATGTTTCTAATTAAAAAAAATTGTTCCTGACACTTTTACACAGGAGAAAGAAAACAAAACATCGAAAACAAGTCAAATAATCAATCATTTCTGACGAGAAAAAAAAATACACGCTAAAAGAAACGTTTACAAGATAAGTAATGTTAAATCTCTATTTATATTGTTATTTTACTCATTTTTCAGGTCATTGTTTTTCTGTCTCGAGTACTTGTGTATGTTTGTATCCATGCGAATGCACTGTTTATCCGTTATTCATACTTTTTTTCAGTTTGAAGAAACACAACAAAATTGATTAAAATGAAAGTAAAAATTTTATGATTAGAAACAAACATAGAGTTGAGGATCTTTCAGACTAGAAAAAATTTTAAAAATAATTCGTCGTAAATTGTTTTTTTTAATCTCGTTCACCACCTATTATTTTAATTATTTCTGAAGTATGAAAAATGTAGAGTAAATAACATGAAGGAGGGAAAAACAAACGCACAGTTTAGACAAAATAACATTTGGTAGTTATCGATTGGTTACTCAGTTCTCATTTTACTTTATATTTTGAGGTATTTTCAGTTATATATGTATATATATATGCCATGATTGTCGTATTATGATGAGAATCTCATGTTACTAATAAACATTATTTCAGTTTTATTGTAAACATGATTGATTGGATGTAGTTATTCAGTTACCTTGTTAAAAATATTGGAAATTTGAACAAGAATTCCTTCCATACGAAATGAAAAAGAAATTTTTGCTATCTGATAACATTGACATTATAAATGTCAATATAAGATATCATTAGAGAGAAATGATAGTTACTTATCAAATCTTATGAAATGTGTTTTCATCGTACTGAATAGTGTCAGTTGGCTTTGTATGTTGAGATTGAGATTTCATAATTTCTTTTAAGTAGAGAGATAAAAATTCATTGAATTTCTACATGCTTAGCATCTAAACCATATCATTTGTCTATTTAAATTCATTCCCTACTATAAGCAAAGATAGATAGTGGTAAGCAATGGAATCGAGGGTGCGCGTTTCGTCCTATTTCGGATTCATCACGTGGATGTACCTGTATCTCAAAGTTGTGACTTCAGGCAATATCGAGGCAGTTTGCATAGGATGCATATATGTCAATAAGAGACTGATCGATTGCAGTCCTAAATAACAATGGGAAGATACAAGTAAACAACATCAAGTGAACGTTCTCTAATATGTTTTTGAAAAAGTGTTGAAAAGCAGATGATCTAAAGGATATGGAGAAAGATACCGACAGGATAAAACTATTTTATACAAAAAGCAATTTGCTGCCTTTTATTGTAGGATTAAATAAGAGATGTGTACATTTCATTTAAGTTCCAAGCTGTTTATTTACGTTTGGTTTTCCCAGATTTAGAAATATATATCATAGTAGTACGTATTACAATGTCTACTGCTTCACTAAAAGGTTTTTCAAATTTCTTTTGATTAATGATAACTCTTGTAATTTATGGTTATTATTCCTAATTAGTCGATGAGAAACTGAGAACCACCGAAAAATTCCTTCTATTCATTAACCTGTTTCCAAAAGACTACATATGATATTTGTTATTGTTCCATATAATAAATATGCACCGCTGCTAACACTTTGTTCACTTTCAGGCTAGTGTCAGATACTGCAGTATTAACATACCTGATACTTACTAATCAATGTGGGTGAATTATTTCTCATAATATTCAAGTGCATCAATTATTTTGGATTTAAAAATCTTATATCTTAATTGTGAAATTAGTTTGCATCTTATTAACGTTCTCAAGTAGCACTCAGAATAATTTATGATACTCGTTTTTGAGTAAGTAAATCTTCATCATTAATTTTATTATTCATATGTCGATATTTTTGGTCCAGCACAATTAGACTGTGGGCTAGACGTGATTATGTTGGTAGATCTTACTTTGCTGATACTGTTCGCAAGTGAAAACCCATTTTCTGATGTTGACTTGCATCCTTGACCACTCAAAACTTTCAGCTATACGTTTTATAGAAGCTTGTATACCTAGATATGATAATTAATGAAGGTGCTGTAAAAATTTTTGGCTTCATTGTTATTCGGGAAAATGAGAGTATAATAGCAATGTAAACTTCTCATATAATGGTTGAATTTCAGGATGAAATAAGAATGCTTCGGAAAATTAAATTAGATTTTTTCACATAATCTTGTAAGTTTGTTTCATTTAGTTTAGCTACATAGTCTGAGATAATACATTTTTGTTAAAATACTGAGTTTATTTCTTGTATAGATGGTGAATCTGCTAATTTATTTATGTACCCATTGACGAATGTATTGTCAGTGGAGAATTGTGGGATGTAGTGTAGTTATCTAATCTCGCGAAGTTGGTGCTTATTCGAAGTTTCGCTAAATGGGAAAAATGACGGTTTATTGGGATAGTAAACTGGATACTTTGTAGATGACCAAACTATCTGACAAAAATGAGATATCGAGTATTTGCGATTTTAGGTGCTATAGCGTGTCTTTAGTGTATCCAAGAGCTTTTGGAAAAACACAAGAGCAGCAATTTAGTTATTTATTCGTTGTTGAAAAACTGCTTTTGCCGTATTTTGCAGAGGATCTGAGTGTTAAGAAGAGCGCTTTTCATGAGCAAACCGGATGCCTGAAATGTTTAACCTGTAATTTAGAACCATACGTTTTGTTTGGAGATTAATTTTGCTAACCAGTTATTTGTCCTGATTCAAGACTTTTTTACAGAATTCATAAAGGGTACCCTTGGGTTTAAAGCACTCACATTAACTTCAGACTATCTAATCAAAATACAGTGATTGCTATTTTAACTTTCATTCATTTTGAGATTCTAATATAATTTCGAACTTCATTAGCGTGCGTCCAGATGATATCTAGATAAAAGATTGTTTTCAGTTTTACTAAGTGACTAATTTATTTTTACATTTCATTGGGAAAGATGTATATAACCCAGAAGAAACATTCAACTGGATAATATGTGAATAAATCTACACCCTGCTGTAACTAAACTGGTGGAAACTTTATTCTTAACACTATATGAAAGGTTTGATTAATAAGTATTTTCGAAAAGTTTCTATAACAAATAGAATATGATGGATCCACACAAATAGTAATCAATAAATCAAAGAAAGATTGATACAGTTAAACGTGAAATTACCAAAGTATTTCCTTCATCAGCATTAGTTTAATGGAAAAAGTAAACAATAGGAAGATTTTCAAAATATTTTCCACAAAAAAATTCTTTCTACCCAACAATAATAATAATAAATGTGTCCTTTTTTGTTCAGAGTAGAAAATAGGTAAACTAATAAGCCAAAGAAAAATGAATAATTGATGTTTTTTTCTATATGTATATATATTATCCTGTTATTACATATGTACAAACAAAACTAGATGAAGTCCAGTTGTTTATCTTGTTTTCTATTTTTTTTCCTTTTTGCAGAGAACACCCACAGAAAAATTCATTTCCGGTCCTTTTTTTTCCCATTTTAACCAGATGAGTAAATGTGTTTTATAATGAAAAGTTTTTATTTTAGAATTTTTCAGTAATTATTTTACTAATAATATACATTTTAAAGTTCAACTATATCAGAAGTCATAAAATCATTATCGAAAGCATCCAACAGTAAATGTGTCAATCATTAGACTAGGATTGACCAAATTTTATACATGACTGTATAATAAATGAGCAATGGTAGGGATCTTCTAAATCAGGATAAAACAGCTCTTCAATACTTTCTGATGTTCCATGGTTTTTCAACTGATATTGGTTATACTTATCATAAAAAATGAAATATATTCAGCTTATTGAATTTTTAGGATATTAGTGAAGTTAAAATTCCATAATGAGAAATTAAATACCAAATATGAACCATACAAATGTATATTTCAATTCTTTGTGTAATTTTTACTCCTCCAATTCTAAACGTATATACAAACTCTACAAAACTTCCAGTGATTACGAAGCCCTGCTAGATGATTTTATCATTTAATAATTGTTGTTTCAATATCGATGGTTTCAGGACCTACCCTTATATATATATATATATATTGAGAAGTTTGCAGATTGTTGATGAAAGCTGATGAAGTAATGAAGAAAACGTCTATCTTCCCTCTCTTGTGTTTGCTTGCTTTATTAAAGTACAAATTTACAGTTATTTGGACCAACTAGCTTTATCAGCGACCATGTGAATTAAATCGTTAACTTCTTCTTGGAAAACATTCTATCTTTTTATAAAACATTTCTTAGAAATGTATTCACAAATCTACCAGCAAATACAATAAGTATCGACGAGATCATGATTTTTGGACGAACTAATCAGATTTACGATAAAAGGTCTTGAATTTTGGCGCGAGATTCATTCTTCAACTTGGTTAAACAGCGTTTGACACTGTAGCTGGTATCGATTCTTGATGAAGATCCTAAATTTCATTCTTAACCCTAACCATCAACCACAAAATCATAATCTTAATTACTTACATTGGTATATAACTCTCATTTAACACTAGTGAGTGGGTGAATTACTCCAAGGTCACCTAAGCATCTCTCAAAGGTCACTCATAAATCATAGTCTCACATAAGTATCTATTAATATTAGATCAAAAGTATTTCTTTTCCATTGAGAACTTAGTTTTAAAAAATGAGAAAATAATGAAAGCCTAATCCAAGAAGAATAACACATTACTTGGAATGTTTACAAGAAAATGTTTTTAATCAAAAATTGCTGAATTATTTACGAATAACTATGCAGATGAATGATTTATGAAAGATGAATAACAAGTTGAAAATTTCAGTTGAAAGAAAGCACGTCATACTAAGGATATATCTTTATGTTTTCTTCGACATAGTATGAGTGAAATTTTGTCCTGTAATCGCTTGCAACATTTCCGAAACATATATTTCATTATAGTATGGCAGACTAAAAATCCTCCTATCATGTGTTTAAATCAAACTAAAACATGATCACAACTTTTTTTATCAAACAAAATCTGTTCTTCATTTTTGTCACATACTACAAACAAAACTTTGATAGTTACAAGTAGCTAAAAATATTCGAATTTTTAAATTAAAACAGAAATTTGATCATTTATCACTGAACAAGCATGTGTGGGCATAACAACAGGCTGGAATATAATTTAAGCGGTATACTTTAGCCGGTGAATTTAAAATGCTTATGAAATTTTTGAAAAATGGTCTTAAAGTAAGGTTAAACGAATATACATATATATACATATACATGTATTCAATGGGTGTTGAATGACATGAGAGAAATTCTATACTTGTTTTCTATTATAATCTACTGACGAAGTTCATACTATGACACTGACATAGTTTCTAACTTTAGAGTATTCAATTAAGTTTAATACTGTTAAATAAGGATTATTATTCATTATTTTACAAAAATAGTTTTAATATTTATTTGCTTCTTATGAGTTTATAAATTTTCATTTTATTCGTATTACCGACAGTGTTGAGTAAACTTCAAAGTGCTGAGACATTTGATAAATGAAAGTGTTATTATATTATGCATTTTATAGTGCCGCGAAATCCATCTCATAAGTGAAATATTATTATTTATTTGGTAAGAACTATGTACAGTATACAGTGGATTATAAATAAGAAGCATTTTTTAATAGCATTGTCCAATGCACAGAATAGGAAAGCCGTTTTGTTAAGACACTGATATTCTTAGAACAAAGCACAGATATTGGAAAGTTATTGAATAGTTCTTTTTTTTTATTCTAGAGTAATGTATTTTCTTGATAACCTAGTCAAAACATTCAAAATAAAAAAACGTATGCTGTATTCTTTTAAGTCATAAGCATTTTTAAACAAACAAGATCGAATGTTCACTAGTATACAAATACGCTTCTCTTAAAGATAATAAAAAAACATGGTATTTCATTTAGACAGGACTTGATCTCTTTGGTAAAAGATAAAAAATGTTAATTAAAATCAAACATGGAACGAATTAGAAAAAGAGAATTAAGAAGTACTCAACTGTAAATATTGTATATATTCATAATTCAACAGACCAATGATTCCGTGTTCATAGTAGTTAGTTTCATCATCGGATTGTGGATGAAAATTTAGCTTATTTTACAGATACACTATATTAGTTTCAGTGATAGGACTTTCTCATATGGTTAATAATAGTAATCATTTGAACTGCGAAAGATCACAAAAAATGATGAATTTATTACTATGAATAATGAACTTAAGCGATGACCTAATGTAAGTTATGCTGTGAGTTTCAAATTATTGAAAAGCTAAGCAGTTATGATTTTAAAGTACCACTGGGAGAAATTCTTGGCATATATATCCTTATTATCAATAAATATATTTTTATTGTATCCCATAGAGTGAAATATGTGTTTCTGACGTTTCGTAACTTAATGTAAGCTGCTTCTTCAGGGCAAATAAGCAACCAACATTACATTACCACAAGTTTAAATATTACTGTTTATTTACTCTGAAGAAGTGGCTTGCATTAAGTCATGAAACGCCGGAAATACAATTTTTCTACTCATTGAGATATAAGAAAAAATATATTTATTATTAATTTTCTGCCTAATGCTCAATTCGTTTGAAAATATCAAATCCAAGTTTGTTATTGATACCTATATCCCTATTAAGTTCAAAGTGAAGTAACATAGTTGATAGTTTGATTGTTTTCATTAATTAGTATGAGACCTAATAAATGTTTTCTTTGCTGTGGTGTGTATTTAAGCGTTGTTTATCAGTATTTTCATACTGTCGCAAATGCAGTGTAATAATTTCGATTTAAATTTAAATAAATATGTATAAGCTTATAAATGCTATAATAGTAACCATTTCACAAGAAACTGAATTTCGAATATAAGCAATCTTTATTACTATCCTTTTGTTTCCAAGGGAAGTTTTAACAAATAAAGATATACTAAGAATTTGTTTTTTATAACTAGAATAATCAAATAGAGTATTATCATAAGGCTAACTCAGAATGATTAACTGAAGTAACTCAGCTAAAAGATCAATCTGGACTAATGACTTTTAAAGATACTTCTCAAATGATCTATACAAAATACATTGTGAACATTTGTTTATTTGTAGTATATTATGTTATTTATCACAACAATTCACCATTATGATACGAAGATACTATTGTATTACTTATTTATGTTTTCAAAACGGTTGTTCAAATCGTGGTAATTAGATGTTATTAAGAACAGAAGTAGTTTATTAATAATTGAATCTGATGTATAGCAAAATTATTGTAGATTGTTATGTGTTTTGTTTGTGTATATTATTGTCTGCTAAATTTGGTGTTTCGTAAGGAGAGTAAAAATTAGGAATTGTTATTCTATGTATCCGGTAGATATATAGAAAATGTTTATTCTAACTCCTTCTTAATAAGTTAATTTGATTCGCAAATGAATTTATATTTTATTAGTTGAAATCATGAGCCGATTGAAGCTAGAGTACCATGTAAAACTTGGAGGACCTGGACGGTTATTTCGTCCTAGTATAGGATTCTTCAGCAGTGCACACCCACGATCCCACCTCGCGAGATTCCAACCAAGGACCTATCTGTCTCGCACGCGATTTCCTAAGCTTTAGACCACTGAGCTGGCATCCAATGATGTTAATGTCTACCTTTAACCAACCATAATAATTTAATCATTCTATGAGAGGCAGAGTTTTATTTATTCTATTGGTAATTTTAATCTTATTTAGTGTGATTATTTGAATAAAAAGAATTGATGGTCATTTTCTATTTATTAATATGAAACTTACAATTGTGAATTATTGTAAAACTGAATGTAAAATTCAAATGTAAGATACATATTTCATAAGTTACATCATAAAAAGCAAATATTCAAACCCAATATTTATAACTATACTACAAATATATATTCACTTATTATTGTTTGTTTGAATCTTCCCATTGATGTTTAGGACTGTTGTAGTGTGGTCTACTTATATCCATATAAGCAGTATATTGCGATGGTTAGACATAGAATGTATTTCGGCAGAAGACCGATGCGTAGAAAAATTGGTAGGAAAATGCATAGACAATGGAATTAGAGAAGATGAACTGATATTTGCACAAGGAAGAGTGAAGATTGAGACAATTGATTGTTAATCTGCAAATTAACTGTCTGTTGTATGACTATCAGAATTTAGTGAGATAGTCTGTAATTTTTGCTTAAATACATTCGATTGTCCCAAACCGGTGTTCTATTCACTACACTGCAACTGATCAGTCTCTAATTGGCATACGTGCATACTGTGCGTATTGCCTCGATAAAGCCTTAATTCACAAGCATTATAAGCAAAGATGGATGGTGGCTAGCAGTGGAAACCAGGACGCGCATTTCGTCCTATTTGGGATTCGTCAGCCAGATATACCTGCATCTCAGAGTTGGTGCTCACACTGAAGAATCCTAAATAGGACGAAACGCGCGTCCTGGATTCCACTGCTAGCCACTATCCATCTTTGCCTACAAATATATATGTTTATATATGGCACAGTCATTATTTTATGGCTTATATTATCCAAAAGTTAGAAAAAATGGATAAAAATGTTCAAGCACTCAATAACCATTAGTCCAAAAACAAACATCAGGAATAAATAAACCTCACAGGGATTTATTCACTGACACATTTTCTCTTTCCAAATATATCTAAAGATTATGCAAATTTTTGTTCATGTTTTCATTTCATTAAATTATAGTGACAAAACCTTTTGAAAAATCCGATTGATTTTTCGAAATGAATTTCCATTTTCTGCTAGAAAATAGTTTTGCTCATATTCAGACATTTAAATATTCAATAATCACACTTACGTTTATTGTTTTATTTTATTTAACCTATTTACATGTTTGTGAGTATCATTACCAAGGTTTGACATGATAATTTTGAATAAATTGAGCATGGGGTAGATTGTTATAAATAGGTAATATATTAGTAATGTCCCATTGAGTAGAAAAAATAGGTTTTCTGATGTTTCGTGACTCAGTGTAAGCCACTTCTTCAGAAAATAAGTAACCAAATTAAAAACTTGGACTGATTTTAATTTGGTTATTTATTCTCTGAAGAAGTGGCTTACACTGAGTCACGAAACGTTAGAAAATCTACTTTTTTTACTCGTTGGGATATTACAAATATACTATTCATTTATTCACATGCTTTTCTTTGTAATCATATGTATTTCAACTTTTAATACTATTTTTTTCAAAATTTTATATCCAGTTTTCAGCTTGATACTAATTCGATAAATACGTGTTTCCAGTCATTATGGTGTAGTAACATTTTTGTATTAAATAAGAGATGCAGAGAACAATAAATTTATTATGTTCTTAAAAGATCACTGACAATCTTTGTATGAAGATGTATTTTTTTATGTTTGTGTATCTATACGATCAGTATAACAGTGATCATAGCTTGCCGAATTCATCGGTAAAAATTGCATATAGTTATTTTTTAGATAGAAAATTCAATGGAGACTAGTATATATATATATTTTTTTACCTTAATTTGTGCTATGGATATATATCGACTGAGGAATCATTGAAAAGTAAGGAGAAATAGACAGCAGTGGTTACTAATGATTTCACCAGAGATCATAGGCAAGATCAACATACCTAATTGAATAATCATTACGTTCTAACTGTTCAACTGAAATCCGTCACTTCATATTTTCATTATTTTGCTTTATAGAAACACACTGTCTAATGAGAAAGTTGAAATACGGTTTCATATCCAACTTATGCGACAGGATATTTCAATTGAACTTCAGTAGGTAAGCGATTAATGTTTGATTGAGGGACTTGTAGTTATTGTTAGTTTATCAACATTTTTCACATATACATCATTGCCTACACGATATAATGATTACAGAAAAATCAGATTGCTGTTTTTGTAATTAATACCAGATTCAGAATCCTTTGAGACTAATTTCGAGAAAATGTTTGTTCAATTTAAGTAGTAGAAGAGGTAAGCTGTATAATTTTTACTGTTCAGCTAAATTATATAATTAAGTATCTCTGTATATTATTCATTATAATAATCTTAAAGAGTGACTATTGCCCTCAGTCAGTATTGATTTTCTACGGTCGTTTTTAATTTGTTATGACTGATCGTCGCTGATTGTCATATCGGAATGGCTTATTACTTATACCTGTAAAAGAGAAACCACTGCAAACAACATAATTTCTCAAGAACTATGAGGACATTTATTTACTTCCATTAAATACGACGATGTAAGTGAGGGTTCATGTTCATCATCTGAAGAAATTGATCTGAAACTATACGAAGAAAGCTCTCATTTGATTAATTTCAATGTTTTAGCAAAATAATATTTGACTTTTCTAAAAAAAATAATCAAATTTTCACATAAATGGATTTGATTAAACTTGAACTTGTAATACGTGTTCGTGAATATATATACGATACATCTAATTAACCTTAAGTGTTACTAAAATAGTTATAAAAATGAATGTGAGTAACTTAGTTTCTAACTATTCTTTTACAGTTGGATGAATTATTGAAACAAGTCACGTATGTAAAAGTATCTTGTCACGTACTGACTTCACCCGTTAAAGTATAGGGGAAATTTGTTTGAAAACTAATAGACTTTCATATTTTCTGTTTCATAACATTATCCATCTATAACCAACCAACTCATATTCATGTTAAAATCTGATAAGACACAATGAATAATTATAGTCTAAGGATATTTTCAAACTTCTTTGGTCATTTGTATATGGGATAGTTCCAAAAAAGAGGTATTACGTCTATCTGAGCTCAATTTTTGTCATCGATATTATTTTTAATTAAACACAATAATTTCACAACTGGTTTTTTGTTTATAATCTGGTGTACTGTCACATATGAATAACTTTGTCTAATATCTTTTTTTGAGACACATGAAATACTTCAGACTTCTAATATTTGTTGAATGAAGCAGAGTAAACCCAACGTAACAGATAGTTATGCATGATTTACAGCAATAAATTAGCAGTTTGAAAAAAATCTCTATTCACTGAACTAATGGCAATGAAAAGTGTAAAACGTCACATTATTTTGTCGTAGTTTATTATTCACAGACGTCATAGATATTTGAAGTATCTTTGATTAACTTTGATTATTTGGAAAGACATTCGTATATCTAATTACATGAAATGATAAGGTCTAAATTTAAACAGTGGGACTATATTAGGGTCATTAGTAATCGATGAGTAGAATAATTATACAACAGATGGGATAATTTCAGTCGTAAATGATGTCAACAGTCATTAAATTGGATTAAGGCAATAAAAGATTATAAACTCAAAAGAAATTGCACTACTGGTTTGGAGTGTAATTTATTTGTTGAAAATTATGGTAATCAAACTACATCAACGTATTCAGTCTTATAGAGAAAACACATCACTGAATGATAATTTAGTAAACGTCTATTGTATAAAAGATGAGAGCTGATAACCTTTCAAATATTATTGCAAGCTCTTTATTCAAAATCAGTTATTGTTTACTGTCAGTTTGGTGATATCTTTACTTTCTTTATAAACAAATAAGTATTCTCAGATATACTACTTTCATTCTACAACAATATGATTTCACTTCTTTTGACATGCTATGAGTAGAGGTCTTAAGTAATTCGTTAACAAAGAAGGATAGTATTAGGAAAATTTTAATAATTATCTTCATACACCAAAGTTAACACAAAGTATTCCAATCCTATCAGTATAGGAGACCATAAAATATGGTATGGGATTTGATGCACATACTAAAACGTTGCCTTTAAAATTTAATAACAATGAGAAATTCTACTTTTACAAATAATTAGTAGACTAATTAATTACTGAGTCAGAAAAAGACATAGCCCTTAGAACTCTCATGTATTGACTAATGGTTAAGGTCGTAAGTCAATGTGAGTTAATATACATCCAAATCACTCAGGGCTACCATTTGAGGTCGTTCTATCAGATCGTCCTTTGCAAATATAATAATTAACTAAAAACGAATGCGTAGCTATTTTGTGATTGTATATTTTCACAAGATTCATCCATACTCTGTGAGTTAATCTTTAGTAGTATTAGGCTTGCTTATATTAGAGGAAGACCTTCAGCAAAAATAGTCAACATTATTTACATTTTAATAATGTTTTTGTGTAAATGACTCTTTCATTTAAAAAATAATTGAAACAGATGAACACAGATGTGGTTTTCTTAAAGAAACTAATAGTCAGAAGCTAATTATTTTGTTTTAGTATAATGAGATGTTGATTTGATCCCAGAGGAAATAATTTACTTATTGGAACGTTATACAATTAAGCATAAATTCTGATGTTTTCAGACAATTTTTTTCCAAGGAATTAGAATAATTATGTATATGCTAAACAATCTTTATACATCTTTATTTGAACGTACGTAAAACCGTAGGTTTTCTCACAATTAAGACGATTTGACCACTATTATTTTATACATTTGTGTGGATTTTGAGGCTATATGATTTCACCATACAAAGCGTATCAGTTAGAGAAATATTACAAAAGTGAGAGACGATAGACAAATCTGCAGCTCATAATGACGAACAAAGAATCGAATCTAAAACCTTCGTGTTTCATGGTTAGCATATTAACCAATATCTTCAGTATATTGGAGTTTATTTTTAAATTTGCACATTCAGTAATGATGCATAAATATTTTGACTGGATTTTTGTACGATTTTAAAGTTAGTTAACCTATTGATCAATGATGATTCATTTGATCATCAAAAAATCCATCTCGAATCCAATTATTTGGATGTGAACTGTCAACTGACAAATTAAGAGTTAATTAGATCGAATGGATGTATGCTTTTTGATTTCAAGGATTTAATAGCTTCTGTGCTCATAAATAAATAAAAAGGTTTTTAATTAGGATTAAATTTTCTGTTATACCAAAATTAGAACTAGTGATGAAAAATCCAAAGCTATTTCAAAGTCATTATACTACCACATTGTAGATATTAACGAACATGGTAGTCATATTACTTAACTTGTTTTAATAATGAAAACTAAGAGGTCAAACTGTCAGGTAGCATATATCATACTGGGAAAATTGATGGTGCATAAAGGTTAAATAAATCATGGTAGATACCTCACGTGTTTTACATGATAAATATATGATAGAAATAAATGTATCACCTAAATAAAGCCAATGTCATGTAAAGAAGATATGAGTTTATTTGAATTTAAAGCTACAGATCGAAATTTTCAGACAATGTACGTTGAAATTATATGAATTATTAGCTTCTTCCGTTTCAAATACTCTAGTCCCGCACTAAAACATTAGCAAAGAGTCGTATAAATAAATCCAGATTATTTGAGTGTAATGAGGTCAGTTAGATGGACATGGTGTAAGCTAATTGTCTATTAGTAGCTAGTTTTATTTCAACTGAAAAACAGCTCTTGCTTCCTCAAAATTCAAGCGGCGTCTAAATGATTGTGTCATATTGAAGTGCATGTATTTTCACATACATATAGAAGATTTATTAAACAGTGATCGAGTAAAAGACGTTGTCGAGGATTTATCTTTGTATTTCATAATGAATATAGTTGAAATGCATCGGAGAATTCATCCATAGCTGTTTTTCTACTGTCATATGAAAGTAGAATTAAAAAAAGGCTTATTCTCCTAAAAGACCGAGATTCCCTTTATGTTTGAAGCTGTACGCGATTGTATTATTCCTGGCCTTCCTTGAACCGATTTTGGTTTGTCGTTGAAAATGATGTGATTTAAGGTCTTTCTTGATTATTCTCGTATTTCTCATAATTACAGCTTGAAATTTTAATTTCACATACATATTTTGGACAATTGATGTATGGTCAAATATTTCGAAACAATAAGCTGTTAAATAAAAAGTATCTAAAAGATTTGTTATCCCATTGAATTTTCGAGTATTATTTTAATCTTCAGAACTGTGATGGGATATTTTAACCAAATCGCTGACTAACTCGAATGTTTATATTACCATCCTATATGGATTCCTGTCAATCAAAGTTATGTCTGTCAAATGCCTTAAATAATATGTTTCGATTCTGAATATTAGTTCATGACAACGTTAGTATATTAGCCACTCATAAAGATTAAATCAGTAAAAATAAAAAAACTCACCTCACTGTCCTCTGCACCTAAAGTATGACATGGAAGATAAGCATTTTCACCAGTTTCATAAGTTAGTAACATTTTAATTAATTTCTGTTTATGATTGAAAGGCTGAGACAAACTTATTACAGAATTATGATATAATTTATGTATATCTACATTGGGGAATTTTCTAATCATTTCATATAATGGATATGGATTTAATATACATGGGATTTCTTGTCTACCATCTGTATTCCAATAGCAATCTCTGTGTACTTCATATCCATTTATTGCTTTCATTGTGGATGTTTTATTTGGTAAATAGTGCATAGATAAATTCTTTGAATGATGATAAACTTTCGAAAGATCCTTGTTATACGATTCAAATGCAGGATACTTAGAATGCAATCGATTTGTGACAGTAGTGGCTGAATCATCGTTCAGTAAAACATGTCGTGTTATCATTTTTGATGTTGATGGTAAATGTCCAAATTTTATAAAACTTTGTTGTTCTCCATTTTGATATTGTTTGTTAACTTGATAGCTACTTGGTTGTTGTCGTTTATGATGTTGAGTGTAATCTCGTAATTTTTGAGTGAAATTTTGCTGATGACGACTTCCATGTAACAATGGGAGATGAAATATCCAACAAGGTATAAAGTCTATGGTTTTGTATAACATTATTTCTTTTTGTAAATCTTGTATAATAAAAGTTTGGGAAAAAAACATAAAAAACCGTCATTTATAAACTGAATTTAAAGAATATTATTTGGTTGATATACGAGATTATATAATGTCTTACTTAAATAATACACCGGTGACAATATTAAATTTTGACAAAACCAAAAACAAAATTTTAATATGCCTGGGTCATAACTCATCGCTTATCGGAAAATCCAAAAATTTTTTCCTAATCTTAATTTTACTCTAGTAGTAGTGTGGATTGCAATACAATACCAATGGCATTTGTTCTCTTTCATTCTATGCATCTTGGGTTTTATTGAACATCAGTCGTTGACTGATATTAATTTGACATATATATATATTATATAGTTGAGATCA
The DNA here is from genome assembly GCF_000237925.1 of Schistosoma mansoni. Taxonomy (NCBI): domain Eukaryota; kingdom Metazoa; phylum Platyhelminthes; class Trematoda; order Strigeidida; family Schistosomatidae; genus Schistosoma; species Schistosoma mansoni. The sequence continues at coordinate 288,696 of NW_017386084.1, read as the reverse complement.
TGAGTCAATTGAAGCTAGACCACCATAGAAAATATGGAAGCACTGGACGGCCGTTTCGTCTTATTATGGGACTCCTCAGCAGTGCGCATCCACGATTCCGCCTTGCGGGATTCGAATCCAGGACCTACCAGTCTCGCGCGAGATGTATGATGAGTTAATATAAGTCGTTTATTCCTCAATATTTCTTTTACTCAGGTTTTAATGCCTTATACGGAATATTTGTTTAACTTTTAACTGTAAGTTCTATTTCGTAGAAATGTAGAAATTTCAGATAGTATATTCATCAAACAAGTTATAATTACAAGCCATTTACATGATTTTTTAGTCAGAGTATTTGATGAGAATAACTTTATTAGGATCATCATATTTTACACAACTAAGTAACACATTTACGTCAAATCGAAATTTATTCAACGATGATTTAGGCGTTTTAGAATATACTTTTGCGAATTAGATATATTTCATGCGAGTATAAACTTGATTGCTGTTTCATTTCATATTGGTATTGTTTAGTAGAATACAATATCTAGGTAAAATGAAATGAAACATATGAGGATGGTCTAACAATTAATTTAAATCTGACACTATACACTTTCAAGTTGTGATATAAAATTCGTCAAAATCTAAAAATTCATGACTTTTTACTGTAATTTCAGAATATCTGCCTAGAAGATAGGTCATTGGAATATGTGGTATAAATAGTTTTTCTGTTCTCTATGAACACTTGCAGTTCTACAAACGATGCAATCGCCTGTCATTTATGTATAATAATGTGTATTGTGAATCTCAATGTTGACCCATATTAATAGAATTTGATACATACTGGTTAATAGAAGTTAATAATAATCTTTACACTCAATGACAATGGGAATTATTATTGTACACTAATCAAGTATTACTGCTTTTTCACCTTGACAATAATCATATGATCTTATCTAACATTAAATTTTGATTTTGGATAGGAATGTTGATATTATTTGTAAAATTTATCCATTAATTAACATGAATATATTAAATAATTAAATCAAGAGTAATAAGTTACACCCAGTGGTTTAGTAACAATCTATCACTAAGTGTACTGCTTATTTAGAGGTTGTTTCCATTTTAAAGAATTAGTTGCAAGTATTATGTCGACAGATAAAACTATCGTGTTAAAGTTTCACGCGTACAACCTTTTTCTGACGTATGAAGAAGGATGAGATACTTTCAGTTATAATTAAATGTCAGTAAAATATATGATTTTGATTGCGAAATATCCTATAACATACCTATATTCTTCAAAATTATTTACATAAGTTTATTTTAATGTTGAAGGAGAAAAATATTTCAGTCCACGTATTTCTCACTTTTGTTACTAAACTTACCTAACTTTATCTCACTTTTATTACTGTAGCGTAGTTAGTCTTAAGTGCGTGATGGTAGAATTTCGGTAAAACGGGTGAAAATGTCACATTTAGATCTCTAAAAGCAGTCCACATTCTCAACTTCATTTATGTGTTCAAAAGTGATCAACTTTGAGAAGACTTCCGAAGGTAGCTCTTCAAAACCATGGTGAGTGGGGTGTAATCAAGTTGGATGTAAAATAAAAACTTCTGTAACCAATAATTTAATGTCGTTTAGCATAGGTAATCAAAAAGAAATTGTTTTGTTAATCATTATATGTAATCTCAAATACAGTCCACTCAGAATTAGACTTTAAACTCTAGGTTTGATGAGTGTAGTTTTTTGAATCCCGGATTTCAATGGCTATCTAGTGATGTAAACTAAAATCATATATATATATATAATTTTAGTTTAAAAGCTAAAAATATTTTTCCTGACTACATTATTCAGTTCTCCTTTACAAAGAAAACATTTTGATTTGCAATAAATGATAACATACCATCAAGTTTCCAGGGTTAGTCAAATTGAGAAAAATATTCAGGTAAAAACAGTACCTTTTTTGAGTAACAAAATTCTGGTCGCAAATCATTCATTAGTATCATCAGTAAACTTTTTCGCTTTCATTCCATATTTATAAAACGATGATCATGAAGTCATATTTTAGGCGTACACGTGATATGACTAAACATTTAAAGAAATATCCTAATATTATATAACAGATATCTTGGTGAAAATAAAACCAGGGAAAGCTGTATGACGTCTCTCATAATCTACTGCACTTGTTACTGATGATACATTATAAATCAGAATAAATGGAAGATCTTTGCATTCAGATAATTTGTCATGATCAAATTCAACTAATTTTAATTTTGACAAGATCATGTTTATACTGGGAAACAAATATAAAAGTACATTATATTATATACCTTGATCGTATCATAATTTTATTAACATGTATAATCTATACAGTTTAATAATTAAAATTATTCTGCTACAAGAATTGAGATTTGCAACTGGTGGTCACTAATTAACATAAGTTTCTCGGTGAAAATTATATGACGTTCAGGGTTATTGACATCAAGTTATTTATCTACATAGCCTCACTAATGATAAGCTCACTCTTTGTAAAATAAAAATTACATATTTATGTTATGATGGGATAAAATTACGGAAAAACAATCAATACAATCACTTCATGTACACGTTCAGTTATTTTCCAGTAAAGTGTCATGGTGATTAACCATATGACAGAATTCTTTCAGTCTGTACAATAGAAGAATTTGAAATATCAAATATACAAATAAACGTTACACCTTTGTTAGTTTTTATAGAATTCTATTCAGATATATCATGAACCATATTCTGTACGTTATTCAAATATATTTTCTTATCACAACAATTATACTAAAGTTATTTTAACTTTACTGGTTCAACTAAAATATCGTCTATTCCCAATAATTAGCTGAACTATTTTCAATTAGATAATTTTACTATTCTATGTAGTCACTTAATATTTGACAATTAAAGAGATAGGTGAGCGAAAAGGCACTTTCTGTTGACAGTAGCCGTCTCGTAGATCAGTTTGTTCATCATTACTAGGGATTAAAGTTCTTATTTTTAATATCAGATTATTAAATTAATTTTGTTCAATTTTCCATTATTTATTAGTTACGTTTATAAGTGACTATTTAATTGGATATCATTTCTTAAAATGTTTTTTTTCCGAAGACAAATCTAATTATTAGAACAGATATTTGCTAGTTCGTGTTATTTCTAGTCAAGTTATACAACAAGAGTATAATAGTGTTCAGTTATCAATCTACAGATTTCGAACATGTATATTGGTGAGCTAAGAACAGAAATAGATGATTGATAAAATATATTTCTTAAAATCTGTCTATAATTATATTATTAATTGACTTTTGATTCAGATAAATGGACGCGATCTCAATATGAATAATCCTGGTGTAATAAAACTTTTCAGGTATTCGAACTGTGAGAGTCAGCTGATTTTAAAGTTATCTAAGTAAATTATTTCTATTGATCGATAAGTAACGGTAGTTTAATATAATCATGCTATCAATCATTGGTTTTTTACTGAATCAATTTTGACTGTTTATATGAATGAGATCTTCGTATACAGCGCTCCATCGTTAAATCTAAAAGTGTATGCATTAAATATAACTGCCCTTAAGTCTTTCGAGGTAGTTAACAAAAACTCCGAAAAAAAGTTTTGAAGCTGGGTGGTATTTGTTAGTAATTCATAAACATAATATTTAAAGTACTGTTGGCTACTACGATGAGTATCGATAAGCAAAAACACTTGGTACAAAGCTTTTTGCTGACAACATCTAACGACTTAGAACCTCAACATGGTGAGTGCTATGTCAAATTTTTCGTTATGTTACAGCTTAACTAATAGAGTTTGATCAAATATAAAAAAATAGTCAAACAAAACCACTGGTCACTACTTTGTGGTGAATCAATCTTAAAGGAACTATTGTATAGGTTATTATAATTTCTGTATTATAACTATTGGTTTTACTCGAGAACTGATGTTACACAGCAGGACATACAAATACTTAATATGATAAAGAAAACATGCTTCAATTTCCAAAGGAAATTTGAAACGTGTAGTAAATTACATTGATTATTTATTGATATAGATACACAGTCGGTCATTTATAAATAACTTGGGACCCAATATTAAAACACATTGGTCAAAATCAAAACACATAACATCAACACTGTGAGAAAGGTAATTGACTTGATACGAATTGAATAATTACTCTATCATGTTTAATTAGATTTTTCAAATGATCATTTCCCACGAGGTGATCATAAAGAATGACTTTTAGGTTATATTTCCTTCGGAAAGATAACTTATTTCTCCTTTTCTCAGAAATTATTATTGATCAATATACCTCTAAATTTTGAAATCTTTATTCTGTTCTTAAGATATAATTTTGAGCAAGTCAATGGGAATTATTTGCTTTCTATCCATCTATTAATGGTAAGCAGTTAATATTGATACAAAACGGCATCGAATACATATGCACCACAAAAATCACTTGATTTGTGTGTGGGCTGTGATACTGCCTGGGTGCCTAGACCAAAGCAGGTGGTCTCCTTGGGGGGCCATAGCCAGAGCCTTCGACCTGAAGGTCTATTCTACAAGGCAGTGAAGCAACATCACAAGATGCGGACCTATGGTAGCCGGTGACCAATAAATGGTTTATACGCCATTTATTCCTTCAGGATTCTAAAGCTTATGTGCACCAATGGTTTGGGATTATGTTTTACACCTCCCACAGATGAACCCTCCATGGAATAAAACATCAATGTTTGCAATATGATACACTTCTAAAAAGAGATCATCCGTCAATGAAAATTTGATAATGACTCAAAAAAATGAGTATATATATATATTTCGAACTATACTCTATATTTGGTATTTATATTTCAACTAAATTATTGCTACATATATAAACTGAACTTATTCATATACTTTACTGTGTGCTACTCTTATAAATGTACTGTATTCTTCATATTTGGTCAAGTTAACGATTTTGTTTTTATTTACAAAAGATCATCTATTCTATGAAAAGTTCATCAATAAACTTGTGTGTTCTAGTTGAAAATTTTGTATAACATTTTGTCGCTTGAAATCATTAAGACAAAATAATGATAAAAAGAAGATAGGTAACTAAGTGAAAATTAGAAATGTGTTAGTAAAACGTATATGACAAGTTTTATCATGCTATTTCTAAAGTGTTTGAATATCATTATGCATAATATATGAGAAATGGAAAAATACATTTTCCCTATATTTAAGTACATTTACGGTAAAAATTGAGAAATTAGCCCAAATTATTATTATATTTGATTTATAATCCTTTTTTTGTTTTCCAGTAACTTCATCCTTCATCTTAAAAGTTAGTGACACATGTTGTAAAAATGTCATCTATTTAAAGACTAGTAAGTTATTGTGAACATGGCTTATATACAAAATATTGTGGAAGTTTGACTGTATACCCTTTGACAAATCAGGTGGTTCATATTGAATAATGATGTTATCATTAAATATCATTACTTTTTAAGGGATTATTTACCACTCCAATTCCAAAATAACATAAATTTATGAATTCACTGGAAAGTCTAAAACATAAAAACTTTATCATCACTCTGATAGTCTGTGGAGACTATGTTATAGTTAAAAGTAACTTTGATCACAAAGTGTTATCGGCCGATGAACTACTAACAATTCTGAAACTTAAACCAATTACCTAATTGAAATCTAATTCTTAGAAATTTCACCGTTAATTACCTTATGGTGAGTGTTGCTTTAAAAAAATTTATTTATTTTCAATAAAATGAATCAATTAGTCACCTATACACGAAGTTCATCTTAATGAAGAGGATTATTTAGGTAAAACGTGAAAACATCCGATATTGTTTATAACTAATTTCATTCTATCAATATTCATCCAAAAAGCCGGTATAATATGTGAAGTCTATTTGAAACAAGGTGCATATGATTATGGTTAGTAGGTTCAATTGAAAACTATAACTAACATATCATATTGTTAATCATTCCTAAATCATATGGAAAAACATGACGTTAAATGTGCTACGGCTATTTATGTAACAAGCGATTTTGAAGAATGTATTGAAATTATAATCAATAATAATTGTTCCATTACAAACATATTTCAGTTATTCCATGTTAATTTGTTTAACCTAACGAATAATATATCAATAAATAATTTTAATAGTTGAATTCATAAGTCAATTAAAGCTAGACCAACATGGAAATCCTAGACGCACTGAACGGCCATCTTGTTCAATTATGAGACTTCTCAACAGTGAGCATCGACGATCCCGCTCTCGGGATTCGAACCTATGACCTCTATCGCGCACGATCGCCTAACCTCTAGACCACTGAACCATCATCCAACGGTATTGATGTCTAACGTCGGTCAATCCACAAAATTGCGCAACCGTTCATCATTGTCTTCAGTGGGTTACCATCTTGCAACAGATCTGGTTGAACTCCATTGGTCACAGCTTCTCACTAAAACTCGAAGAAATACCCCTCATGAACTCGACTACTAAATTACTACAATCTCCACAATAATCCACTTCTGATAATAAATAACTGTCTTTAAATATGTTATAATAAGGACGTAACGGATTTCTTATTATATAATTATCCAATTTTAACAGGTGTGGAATTTTGCAAAGATTTCACATAGTCACTAAATTACTCTACTAGATTTAACAATTTGTTGTCTATTCGATGTTCTAGTAATGATTAATAACATCAACTTTTATTCTTTGTTCAATATTCAAACAGACTACATTATTTGGCCATAATTGTTTATTTATAAGATTATGAAGGCATTATTTATTACTATGTGTAAATTAATCAATTGATTTTTTGGAATTGTTCATTTTCCATCTCATTAGAATTCACTAGAGTTAAAAACTTGGTTTTTTTTTATTGTTTTATATTTTTATTATTTATAAATAATTAAATTTATCCTTCCACTATAACTGAAGTTATTTTATGTTGGACATTACGTAACACTTAGAAAATGTTGAATTTTGTATGGTTAATGATTTAAAAAAAGTTTATATCAGATTGTTAACATTTATCAGTAAGTGAAAAAAGGTAACTACGTAATGAGCATACACTATGTAATATGTATCATTAACATTGATAAGCTATATGTGTTCTGTGTAGATGATATGTTTAAACATATCATTTACTTGTTATTTCAGGCATTTCATGCAGTATACTTATCCATTTAGGATACATTGATATGGATATATGTATACTGATGTCATATTTTGAGAAATATTTCTTTTGGAAACAGTCGTTGGTAAATGTTTTTTTGTTTATGCAAAAAGAATCTGTACAAGTCTTACATAGTGACCATTAGGATAAAGTCATACTAAGTTCATATAATATTCTCAGAGGAAATAGTTACCAATGATTACCATTAGTCAAAGAACAATTGGTTTTATTTTCTTTTGAAACTCCTTATAAGTGAACATTTAGAAATTCAAATGAATAAAACACAGACACATTGAGTTTAAAGATGGGTGATGATTTTAATGAAATAACGTCATTTAAATGTAAGTTTCCTTTAAAAACACAACAAAATCATAATGATTAAATTTTTAGTGAGAGAATCATACCAAAAATTGAATTGACTTATCTTATGTCCATTATCAGTAAGTGTTTATCAACAACAATCTCTCAAAAACCGTCTAGAAAGTCAACATATAAACAAAAGTAATCCTCAGAAGTTAGAAAACAGCTCGTTCTGTCATATATGAAATAAACTTTAAAACTACAACAAGAATTTTAAAACTTTTTAAAATCAAAGTCGGTCACAAGTCTTTAAAAACATTTTATTTTATGTCGATGCAAAGATCAACGGAAAAAGAAGATAAATGTAATATAGTCTTCAGAATAAATTGGACTAACTGTAACAAACATTTTACAGGATAAAGTAAAGATTCCAATCCTTCTGCACATGTGTGAATATAAACTGGTCGGAAAACAATACAACCACAGTCATCTTAATTCGCCATGATAACCACGGATATGAATGTTTTTGGATGACAAAATCCTGAATTGCGGAAACTCAAATTGTAAGAAAATCTCCAGAAGCATAATATTCAATTGAATTTGCAACTGAAAGACATTTTGATATAAACTTTATTTATTTATCAATTCAGAAACATTAACTCTTTGCGGAAAAAAGCTTTGGAAGGATAAATTACACTACAAGGATTCAAAGACAAACCATCAGAACTGAATGTTTAAGCACTTTTGAACTTACTAAACAGTCCATTTTCTTGTGAAGTAAGTGCTAATGACCTTGCCCGGAACGACAGTTAAACAACTTAACTCAGAAAACATAATACACTGAAAAAGATTACATTTACTTTAAAGAGTTCTTTTAATTAGATTAATCGTTTTTTAAATCTTGGCCTGGGTATAATATATCACTTTAAATAATCAAACAATTTGTTAGAAATTAAATAAACTTTTTTATATATACATAAATCAATAACGATCAAAAAAAGGGACACAAAAACATTCTAATGATCAAAACAAAAGACTCATTAGAAGTTGGTTCATTATTGTATTAACAAAATACAAAGGAAGAATTCAACATGAATTGACGAAAAAAAATGATATTCATATTATATAGAGAAATTTAGAAAACTTATTTTTCTTGTCAATCCAATAATTGGCTTCATATAGATTCTTATTAATAACTTCAACTATTTGTATTTTCGCATGTGTTGTTGATATTACTTACTTACTTACGCCTGTTACTCCCAATGAAGCATAGGCCGCCAACCCACTCTGTTCTGGGCCTTCATTTCTAGTTCTATCCAGTTTTTGTTCATTCTTCTCATGTCTGTCCCCATTTCTCGGCGTAATGTGTTTTTTGATCTTCCTCTTTTCCTTTGACCTTCAGGATTCCATGTGAGGGCTTGTGTTGTGACGCAGTTGGGTGATTTCCTCAATGTGTGCCCAATCCACTCCCAGCGCTTCTTCCTGATTTCTTCCTCCGTTGCAATCTTGTTTGTTCTCTCCCACAGTAGCTTGTTGCTGATAGTGTCTAGCCAACGGATCCTAAGTATCCTGCGTAGACAACTGTTAATAAACATCCGTATCGTCTGGATGATGTGTTGTTGATATGTTAAAAGTGATTTCGATCAATTTTTCCGTTTAAAAAGGCCTTATCATTAACTATAGAACCTTTAGTATCATAAATTTCATGGACATTGTCAGATTCAGAAAATATCATAAGAATTTTCATATGGATTTCTTGTTTCTTTCATGTAGATTGTAGCTATTTATTTCATTGTATAAAGGTCATAGTTAGGTAAGAATATACTTCAGAGTTCCTTTCCCTTAATAAAAACCTTTATTCTGATAACAACCAGACTTGTGATAAATGATTAAGTATTGACAACAGACTGGTAAGTCGCACTTACATATGTTCAGTGTTGTGAATCCGTAATAAAAGTTTTGGAAATAATTAGTCACACTCCAACAGGGGCTCTTCAAGTTTCATTTAGATATCAAGCTATCGGAATCAAATAAATAGGTCTACTAAATAAAAAAATATATTACATCTAAGTAAATTATGGAGGTTTAGCAAACTGTAACACCTTTGATAATGTGATAAACAGAGTTGATCTGAAAATGATATGTGGTTTAATTGCACCATACGTGTCTAATGATCTGGTCATAGTTACACATATCAAAACATTTATATGTGAAAACTAACATCGAAACCCAGTCCTAGTTCTGTTTCAAAGATTTGGGTTTTTAATACATCATCTTTTAGAGGAATATTAAACAGTGTAAGTTTGTTGTAGAGACTAAAATCATCGATTGAATAACATAATAAGCAACAAAATTGATTATCATTCATTCCATGATTTTACATGAACACAGACATTGTTTTTGATTGCACTACATCCTACTACATCCGTTTATTTCACGAGTGAAATTAGACACGCACACATAGGAATGAGATAATCAAACGAGGCATTCAAATGCGATCGAACACAGTGTCGAACAACCTTATTCATGCATTGGCAGAAAAACGTGCTACTTGATAAGCAAATGCATAATTGAAACGTATTCTGGGATTGACCTTAAAACAGAATTCGGAGACTTCGTTATTAATTGTTATGAGCATAATCTTGAGTTGATAGAAGTATTAGACATTGGAAAACTAAAAACTTCTTCTATCATGGTCAACTTTAGTCACTTTACAGACCGAATCTAGTGTGACGGCCTCCTTTTCACTCCAAAATATATTGTTCTTCTTATCCTTTATTTTTAATTACCACTTTATGTGCATTGAAATGTAATCTAATTCGTTTTCATTATGTTGAATATATAAATGCTGTGTAATCAGATTGATCGAAGTATACATGGCTCAAATACTTAACATTTTTTCAAACCAACTACATTTTATCATTACATTGACGTAATTTATGAAAAGGGATTTATTATTTTAAATTATAACACATAGTAAATTGTCTTACTACACCAGATAAAAACAAATGTCAAACAAACCTGGTCATATTCAGTGCATTTGCCTTTACCAGAATAAGCATTAAATTTATTTAATTCATTTTTCTGTCGGCTATTCAAATCTTCCTATTGAGGTTTAGGATTACAATTCATCAGTCTCTTATTGGCATACGTGCATCCTGTATGGATTGCCTTGATGTTGCCTCCAATCACAAGCATTAAATGTAGAAATGAATGGTGGCGAGCAGTGGAATCCAGGAAGCGCGTTTCGTACTATTTGGGACTCGCAAGCTCAATGAAAATGTATCTGAGTTGATGTATACTACGGAACTCAAACCCAGTACAGTTTGTTTCTAACACCATCGCGTTATTCACTTAGCTACTGAGTCCATCTCTACTTATATTATATTTAATTTATTCAACGTACGAGATCATAGGATTTATTACAATAAATCAACATAAATGGAAGCTACATAATATAGCCATAATATTTTAAAATACAGCGTAGTAAAACAGGGTTCTTCATGTGAAAATATACATCAATCATTTGCTTAGTTAGTTGCACACTGATTCATTGCTTTCTTCATCAATGAAAAAAAATTTAAATGACTGACTGTTATTATTACGCTTGAATGTGTATCCAAAAATAAAGATACAGTATATTAAACAAAATTTTTAAGAAAAACAAAAACTATTCTTTTTCTGAGATGTTTGAAACAGTTGACTATTTAATGGATATGGACCACACACAAACACATGAGAGTTTTTTGTTTTTCGGGTCATTCAATATATTGTTGACTGTTTATCGATTATAGTAAATTCATTGTTTATAAAATTAGCATGATGTTGTTTGAGTTATATCTACAGTCATTGAAATTATTTTCTAAATGTCATAACCAGAGAATGTTAATTGTGAACATGAGTACAAAAGTAATATTAAGTCTGATAGTTATGGAAGCAGAAATGATCTGGTACTCATTTTCATTATTTTATTCCATCATAAATGTTTACTTTTTGTAATATTTATTAATTGGGTTATTATATACAAGTTTGTGCTTTACAGGTGCTTTCTTTACGACTTCGGATCAGTCAGAATACTTTGATGGATGAGTGCTGTGGCGTGGTCTACTTATATCCATATAAGTAGCATATGGTGTTGGTCAGACATAGAATGTATTCTGGCAGAAGACCGTTGAGGAAAGAACTGAAACGAAGCGCAATCGGTAGGAAAATGCACGAACAATGGAATTAGAGATGAAACAGTGAAGATCGAGACTATTGGTTGTTAATTTGCAAATTGACTGTTCATTGTATGGTTTTCAGAATTTACTGAGATAGTCTGTTATTTTTGCTTAAATACATTCGATTGTCCCCTCTCGTGTTCTGTTCACTACAGTACTACTACTACTACTACTACCATCCAGACAAGACGAAATATGGTACTTCACGTTCTGACATTAAACAAGTCGACTTTAAACCACTTAAGTGGTAATAAAAGCCTTATATTTTCAACAAGAAGACCTAATATACCGCAACGATAACTTCATTCAGTAATTGATGTATCTTTTTCGACATGGCTAAGCTCCATTGCTTATGATTTCCTACTAGAAATTCGAAATACTTTCTTTGAAGCTGGTAAACACAGAGCATACGATTATATTAATGTTAAAAAGGATTTCACATAACTATTTTTAATTTTAAATGCTTATTTTCTAAATTTCATTGAATTACTATCTAAGTTTTAGTCCATTTAGATTTTACTGAGTAGTTTGCCAACGGAGAGATACTACCTTGAGTTTTATCAAACAGACTATTGTATTTGATAATATTATGCAACTGCTTATATAAGATGATTACTGAATGTTCATATTTTTTGTATCATTATCGTTTAATATTAGACAAATGATGAGATCATATGCATATGAAGGTGTCTAGACCGTCTCAACTTTTCTATATGATAAAGGATAGATCACTCTAGTTTTATAGTCATATTTAATAACAATAATAATACGGTCAATAACACGTAATATTTCAATCGTGAATCTTTAATATTTTGAAAGATCCTATAACTTAGTAGTAGTATTATTATGATAATACAAAATTTCGACGAGGATTATATTATGGTCAAGTGAAAAGATTGACAAATACCTATCATTTCTTGATTGTAAGAAAAATTTATAACAAAATTAAGGATTTTATATTGTTTGAACATTTTGAGGTGTGTAATATGAATCAAGCACTTAGTTCACAGAATATTGAACCTTGAAAGTAGCTTCAGTTGCTTTACTGAATTCACAAGACAATTTCTTCACAATTTCTAAACATAAGAAGACCTAAATCTCCTTTATAAAACAAAACAAAACACTGAAGCTGTATTAAATATATTTTCTCTTTTATTTCAATATCTTCAAATACAAATTACCAATGAATTATTGTTATTCAATTTGCGCCTTTTTTTGTTTTAATTAAATTATAAATCAGAAATACTCTAGATATTTTCTTAGTGAGTTTTTTCATTGATTCTAATTAATCCACTACTATGAAGTTTAACTAGAGTTAGTTCTTTGGTTAAACATAATATAATCACTTTATAATTTCCTTTACATTGAATGATTTCATAGAAGTTAAATTAAATTAGTAAGCATAAAGTACGTATTAAAAAGCTAATTAGAACTGTCTGTTACATTTGTTGCTAATGTACTTGTCTATTTTTTTAAAAAAATATTGTCTAATTGAATTACTTTGTCACTAGGGAAAAATTCAGTTATTTTTGATAAATCTTTTTTTTTGAAATTAATGTTATATTACTGAATATTAGTAGAGACGGAACTATTTTACAGTCTAAATAATGAGAGTTTTAGTATTTTGTGTCTACTAATTTGAATTTAGTTTTCATGACAGATTAATATCAGTTTAAGAATCATTATAGACTAGAATTTACTAGATGGCCATTGTAAACTAACTTACATTGTATAAATGTGAAAACGAACGATTTTTTCAGTCCTACATCGAGTTTGATATTCATAAGTTAGTTTGTTAGAATCTTGTAGAGAAAACTTCCAACTTCAGATAAGTCGCGTGAGTCCATTTGCTTGCTAATTATGATAAGATTGATATTTATTAATCGGTTAGCTATAATAAATCAACTAGGATTAATTCGTATTCGTGAAATTAAGTTTGTGACATGCCTGTTTATTCACGATTAAATGTTTTTACTGCTAACATTTATTTTACTTTTTAATAAGCTAGAATATACTACAGTTGCTTATCAACAGTGAGTAGTAGGTTGAAAGTATTCTACACTAATCATTATTTTTATTATTAGTGGCTTTATTTAATACTATATTTTTGGTATAATACAGAATTCTCAGGACAAAGCATTTCAACAAGTTTCCTTTTCTTGTTCCTTGATAGATCTTGACGATAAATATTGAGTGATCGCCAATGTGATGTTAGCAGTTTAGGCATAGACATCTGAATAATGTTCATTCTTTTCAATGAATATTTTCAGATATCACAAAGTCGCTGATTGTTCTTTTTTGTAAGTTGTACAAAGAAAGATCGTAAACCTTTCATAAACGCTTCTGCACAGTTCATGCGATTAAAAGACATAATGATATGGTAAAACAAACAAAAGAAATGGATGATTTGTTGAAATATCTAGGTGACAGAAACAGGTAGCCCAAATATTCAAGTAGGCCGCCAACTTGTTATAAGATAAATAAATACTATTTCTAGAACTTCTAGTCAGTAGTTAATTATAATCTATTGAGATAACTGAAGATAGGATAAAAATTATATAAACTTTTCATTATACTACATTCAAACGTTTATAGAAAACATTGAGTCACATAAATTTATAGGTTTTTAAATTTTTATATCATTGAATAACAAATGGAAACACGAAATACTTAAATGTACATTGGTCATAAGAATAATATTATATCAACAAGAGATTAAACAATGATTACATAATCCAACATCAGTGTCTTTAACGAAAGCTCTATACTATACTTTAATATACTACATAACATCACTTAAAAGGAAATTAAACACTTTAATTATTCATATGATATTTAGCAACATAAATAATAATAATTAAACTACTGTTTTTACATTCATTGATATGTATGATACAAGCCATATTCCTTTTCTTATACTGTTCATTAGGTCCTCAAATTACAGGGTAGTAAATTTGGTTGTCATTTATGTTACATAAATATCCAAATAAATACTAATATACAAAAAATGTGTTTTATTAGAATCTCAGAGTACATAAATGAAAGTTGCATTAAAACTCTATTAAAACAATAAAGAAGATATGAGTAGATAGCTTACGAAAGTGAGAAGGCTGAAAAATAACTTTCAACAATTCAAACCCTTACATCTAACTTACTACTATAGTCATGACAGTAATTTCATAGATGTACGTAATTTAGGTTCTTCTAAAAATGATTAGGTGAGTAATTGTTGAGTAAGAATTTTATTCCTTAAGTAGTCACTCAGTCCTTAAAAAAGCTCAGCAGTAATGTCTTATGTTATAACAGTTGATGATATCGGTTTGAATCTGACAAGTAGCATAAATTAACTCAAAACGGTAGTTACACCTTATATTCACTTATTAGTAACTACATAATCAAAATCCTGGAGTTCAGCAGATTCCAATCAATCTTTCTACATCGGATTGCTTATATTCAAATAATGTTTGGTTTTTCTTAAAGTAAACGGTCGGCTTATTTTTATTTACACATCATTTGACTGTTATTGAAATCTTTCGTTAAACTAAAGTTCTATTCTGTTAGTACTCCAAATTACATTAAAAGAATGTAAGTGCTATAACATGATGATATGCTAAATACAATTCACAAGCAAGCATTGGTAGGATCAAATCACAGAAAAAGATTTAATGTACAGGATTTAACCTGGGCTTATCGATGATTCTTATAGGTAACTTTATTGTATAGTGTAATATCTCGAAGCAACATTCATATGAAATTTTATGTTTCAGAATTTTAGCCCTAATGAGCTTCACTTATCCGTCTAAACTATAAATTAGAAAGTAGATACTGACAATACAGAAATACTTTGTCAAAATACTATGACTATTGTTATTTTTAAGATTCCATACTTTTATTAGGATGTTACGTTATAGTCAACCATAAGCTTTGATCATGAAAGCACGGATACATAGATTTCTAGAAAATCATTCAATTTATTTAAAGAATCAAATATGTTTACATTGCTCCCCTGATTCAAAGAGTCAAGAGTTCATTAGTAGTTTCTATTCTATTATTTTCACATGGAGAAATTCAGAGTAGTGATAAAGTATATTATTTTGACAAACAACTTATAGGTATAGTCAGACAACGATGAAGCTTTTACGGTAATACGTAGACCACGATACATATAATAAGCATCTTGATTGTTATATAATTTCAGGTCTGAAAGAAAATAATAAGTAAACTCTATAAATAAAAAAAGAACAAATGACCAGAAAATCTCCCACCAAAGATTTTTATCATCGGCTTACCATGTTTATCATGTTATATTCAAATTATCTGCTTCGTATGTTTAGCATACTTTTTCGGATAATTATGAATAGATTTTTTGAGTCTCAATGATATATTTTTAAAACATAATCGATAATAAAACATAGGAGATACTAATGACTATTTTATGTTACAAGGAGCAATCATAGCAGTTATCAGTGTGACGTAAAAGTATCAACGTTTATTACACCTATCAATAGCACATTTCCTTAATTTAGAAATGGAGGAATTCTCTAAAACTTAAAAATTGAACCAGATTGTCATTAAATTTAACGAAAGTAATAATAATAATTTTGAGTTTCCAATGGATATTAGGAGGATACTCAACGGTGATAGAAACAAATTCATATTGAAGAATCATAATGAACCGTTCAACTAAATGATACTTTTGTGACCATTGGAAATGAATTGATACGATTAACGAAGAGTTATTATTTGTCATATAAAGAATTTAAGCAAACAGATGAATAACTTATTGGTTATATTTTATTGTACTCACAATAAGATCTAAATAGTTTGGTGAAAACGTTGAATGTGTCGTGATCCAGCATTACTGAATAATCTTGCATTACATTTTTGAAGTAAACTAAAAATATTAATGTTGCTAGTAAACACTATGTCTTTATTAAGGAAGTCATCTGAATCTTTTTAACCATTAGAAAACATAATTTATTCATGCATTAAATTTTGAAAATGTTTTGCAATTACCAAAAGTTGGTATTTTATACAAAAATCATTTTCAGATGTTTCCTACAAAGTTTTGCCATAAATGAAACTTTAATGAAAAAGCTTTTAAATAACCAATTCAGACACACGGAAATGTTTTAAACTAGTAAGCTGTAATTATGCTTTGACTCTTTCACAATCCAATATATAGCTAAATCTGTAACAAAAGAATACTTGTATCTTGATCAATTTTAGCTGACTATATTTAGTGTTTAAATCTATAAAAATATTTCATATTTTTAGACTGAAAAACCATCGAAATTTCTTAATATAAGCTTAGTATTGGAAGTGCTTTAGTTATAGTTATATGATAACTATCTACCAGACAGTCTTTTACCGAAACATGATAACCAAATAGATTTTTAACAGTTTTTCTCCATGCCTAAGGCCAGTAAATGGATCACCATTCTCATTACTAAACATAGTTAATGCTCAAAATCTTTATGTACTTATGTAAATATATATACCGTTTCACAACTGAGTATCATCCAAATCTATAACAAATAACTTACTGTAATGATGATTGATTGTTGTAATGTATAAAGCGAAGAACAAACAGGTTTGAATCAATTTTAACACATATTCTTCACATTTAAATAAAATCATACTTTAACTAATTCACTATCTATCATATATAATTGAAATGTACCTCATAAATCATGAGATTATTCAGTTTCATTTATGTTCATCTTTTATGTCCCCCATCAACAATAATAACATAATACATTCATCCAGATTATATGAAATCCAATTCATTATCACTGTCATTTACACTCTTAAGAAATCTTGTTGTTTTTCGATCGTTTACAAATCAAAAAATTTATTCAATTAAATGGTTGTAATTCAAATAAACAGAACAAACATCTAGTGGATCCATGTCTTCTTGAATAACAGTGAAAATTCCAGTTCAATACATTCATACATCTAGTTAAAAATAATTTGATTTTTATTCGTTTGACAGACATTAATGTTTTTGTCTTTGGAATAGTTTAAGATTATTTTCTTTTCCTGTTTCTTCCTTTATTTTTATTCATTTATGATGTTTTGTTTGTTTTCTTCTTCATAGATATGACAAGCGTAAATAGAAGAGAAATCTGTTCTTCCATTCGTTAATTTAAATAAACTAAAGTGGGAGGAAAGCACAAACATCAAATAGTAAGAAAACAGCCATCATAATAACGTTAGTAGTAATAATAATAATGATAATATAAAAACAAATTTAAGTAGGACTTGAGAACTTCTACTACTACTCCTATAATCACTATTGTTACTGTCGTCCAATAAATACATGTATTTCCTCATTGGCTCATTTTCCTTGCCCTAAACGTTGGTTGGTGAATTCGTTTTTTTTATGAAATTACTTCAAATAAATGTACTAGCCAAAATATCAAGTTATTTTTTGTTGTTATACAACACAAATAACATAGATTTGTAGTCCATGTTGTTTATATGTACTTTATCACTAAGTCGTTCTTATTTATCTGTTCATAATACTTTAGCGAGTGACTAAATTACAGTGGTAGGCAACGGAATTCTAGTGAGAAACTGTGATCGGCGGAATTCAAGCGTTTTGAGTGTGAGTCGGTCAACCAAGAAGGATATTGGAAGGTGGTTGAGAGATATCACAATGTGATTGAAATGAAACGTTCAGACTGTCAGATTTGGATATGAGACTGCAATTCCGAAGTTCTATCTATGGTTGGGTGTTGAATATGCACAAAACAGATGCTCTTTTTAGTTTTTAATGATTGTTTAACTAAGATAAGTCCTTAATTTTAACTGAAAGTGACATTTTCTTAAGATTCTTATACTTTAATTTTTTTTTAAATTTTCACTGATGCTCTCAATCTAATTTACTCATTCAACATCAATCCTAAGATGAAACTTGTCCATGAATTTCTCCCGCTTATGCAAGAAAAATACTTTGAGAAGATAACACGGCAATTAATTAAAATAAAGATCAAATAAAACTTGACTTTTTATATTTTCTAACACATACATCTTATGGAAATATAATTGACACTACGTATTAACAACATAGGATTTAAGCAAAGCCAGACCATCACAAAGATAAATGCATTTTTAATTATGCTGTTAAGCTTATTATTAATTAATGATACTGAAGTCTAAAGTAACAAATAAAAAGATTGCTTCAATTTTGAATTAGTTTTGGTGGAGTTTTGTTCTCTGATCTGGATGGTTTGGTCATGGAACTTCCATTGTTATTCTGAACGACATCATCGGCACAAATCTCAAGTAGTTTACGTGTAATTTGTAAAATTTGAAAATCTATATAACTCACTACACAAATATCAATTTGTAGACACCGCGTATAGGTACTGATGAAGAGATACATAACTGAGTGTTTAAAACTACGGTATAGTTAATACAATTTCATTACTCATCTGCTAAAATCTCTATAAGCTATTAATTCAATGCTAATTATGATATATTGAAAACAAGACGAAGAAAGCCAAGCGATATTTCTTTGTAATGAGCTTAACATCATGGCCCTACACTTATATGTATGTGATGGTGAAATCATACTAATAGAGTAGTAGTGTATAATAATAACACTACAATTTGACGATGATTTATGAAAATATAGTCAAATGTCTAACTAAATAGTTAAAAGAAGAAGGTTAACATGCATATGATAAACAAAAAATTACTTTTTAAATATTGGAAACATTTGATTCAGTGGTTACAAAATTTTATTAGACTCATACATTTCTTTTTGTGTTTCAATAAGTATCAATACACACGTTTTGAGTGATTTTAGCCTATTTTAGCATTAAAACGTACTGTTCATCGGGATAATTCTACTATTAATATATTATTAGTAGTTTGCATAAACGTTAGCTCAGAAATTCTCCTCGGAGAAATTGAACTCTGGTATAGATAAAAAAATATTTCATGGCACTCATTAACTGACATATTTTCTCAAAATATATGATACAGCATATAAAAAGATACTAGAATCGGCAACATATTAAAAGTTTGGAAGTAACGAGAAAAAACTTATTAAGTGTTTATCTAATATGTACACACAGCCTTTGACCATCCTTTTACATCTTGCCGTATATTATACAATCTAGTTAGTTTTAAAATGTCTCCTCTTCTTGTGTTTAGATGTTCTGCCTACGCCCCGCTCTTAGACTTATCGTGTGCCTGTTGTCTAAAGGAATATTGGTGATCAATCATTATAACCCATTCCTAACCCATGTTTAACAACCACACATCAACTTCATCAACAAAATACGTAAGTGTTATACAATACAAACAAACACATATTACCTGTTTCACGCTTTACAGTTTAGTAGACGTATTTTCTCAAGTGTGGATAATCAAATCGTAATCAACAGTGTTCATCCTATATCTTTCTGTCTTTCAGGTAAACTTCACAACATCCAGCTAACAACCGATCGGCTTTGAACTATCATTGATTACAGTTTTTTATGACGTTAAGATAGTTAAATGTTACTTATGGAACATAAAATTGTGAGTTTTATTGATGAACCATGTACAGTAAACCAACACAAAATGAAACTTGACTTAAAATCTATTTTCAATAACAAATACTCATTTGACCGAGTGATGGTGGCAAAATCTTATATCTTAACTTATCGATCTAATAGTGCAACGTGGCAACTACTGTTTTGGTCACTTGTGATATCCAACTCTAGTACAATAAATTTTATCGCAGCTGAATTTTCCTGGTCAAAATGAGCAACGGAATTTCATATATTTGATAGCATGTAACTTTCTCTTTTACTTCATTACTGCAAAATTATTATTTTGTTAGAATCAATCTCCAACTAAACAACCGACTATCATTCCAATTAATGCCATTCGTATTTTCCGGAAATGTTTTTTTATTCGTACTAAAGTGATGCATTTAATTAACTAAACTCAACCAATATAATATCCTCTTTGCTTATCTACCATTGCGCGTTCCTCAATACTCTTGTTTTCACTGAGCAATATTCTCACTCGTTCTGATAGTTTGTACTACATACCGTTGATAGCCATTCACTTAATTTATTTATAGATTTTCACATAATTAAGCAAATATACTATATTTCTGCATTGTCCTAATCAAAAAGTACATGCCAAAAACAGACGCTGGGAGTTTTCATGAAAATGACCTAATTACTCCACCGAAATGATTTTCTCAAGAACATAAATGAAAAAGCTCATCACTAAGCTCACGTAACAAGAATCGATGACCTAGTGATTGAAGAATCGGAATTCCAATTTTGAATCCCCCTTTATTTGATTCTGCTTAGACAATATCATTGTCACTCACATCAACTGTGTTTCAAAGCAGAATTAATAATCATGTAATCAGTAAGTAAATTCTATTATCTATAAACTTGTGTACTTATAATACAATATGCAATTGTTTGAACTATTCGATTGTTGATGTTTACAGACTGCAGCTGATTAGTCTTTTTGACATATGATCGTCCTGAGAGTATCGCCTCAGCAGTATCATTGGGAAGAATATTCAAACTATTACAAGTAAAACTAAATGTCATCTCATTCATCTGAAGAAACAAGAGCCCTGGATCCTACTGATAGCCGATATCAAACTTTGTGAATTAATTGCACTATCGAGACAATTCGTTCGAGATATATGCCAAAAATGACTGACTAATTGTAGTCTATACATATCATTAGAGAGAAGATTCAAATCCCTACGAATAAAATTGTGCTTATACATACCTTGTTATCAAGTTAAAAAGACAAAGTTGTATTTTAATAAAAACAAATATCGACAGAATTTGGAAACATGTGAACATTATGTACTGATGTTCTGAAAATATACACATTTTAAAATCTTCAGATTTGTTTTTGAATAACTTCCTACAACACTCGTATCTTTATTGATCTAAAACTTTTTTTCATTAGTTTTGTGCGATAGGGTGTTGGTAAAGCTTCACTCATTAAAGCCGATTGGCTTATTTGGATTAAAATCCGCTTCCGAGGCTACAAACTTACCGCATGAATATGACTTCGTGAAAACGTCGCTGTAAGCCCCGAGGTCTTGGAACTCGAACGTCGCATCAGGGGCAATTATAGTCTATATGCAAACCGATAACACAAATTTTCATCCATGGATCCCTTGGCATACACATAGGTAAACTTGTCCTGTGAGCAAATATGCGTTATATGCACACCAGTAAGAGATACATTTTCACTCATGCGTCCCGTGGCATACATATAGATATATTCACCCGCCTAGAAGGGTAGATGGTCACTGCTCCATTCTAGTGTGATTGTTACGGTCGGCTGTCTCTTACACACTACACGCATACTACTGGTACAAGGACTTTTGTTCATACACTTCATAACATACTCATTGGCATAAGCACTCTCTAAGGGAGGATTGATGGTCACCTCTCCCTAGTATCTGCTAGTATATCTTTTAATTATGTCTTTGACCTGATGGTTTAGGCCTGTGACTTTATTAGACATAGGGAAGATATTTTTACATTACGTTCGTTGTGCTAACCAACGCGCGTACTTCTTAAACATTCCTACGTACATAAACTACATAAGTTGAAACTCATCCAATTCATAAACATAAGCATCTACATCGAGCAGACAGTCACAATTTTCAAAGCCTGGAAGAGTCAACTCCGAGTAATATAAGGTCAGCATAGGAGCGGTGGATTAGTTCGGTAATTGTCAATCACCCAAATTAGCTAGTAAGGTTGCCGTCACTACTCAGCAACGTCACATGGAGGCTTTGCGACTTTGTAAACATTTTCACACTAGATAAAATGCCGTAAAACTACTCATGTTTATTGTACATCTTGTGTTTTTTCATAGAAATACTGATTCTTTCCGATTACACAAGTCGAATGAACTACATTTCCAGATAATTTTGCTGACGTTTGGATTGAAAAAAATCTTAACAATAATATAATATTTTACAAATGTAGATTTATGTGGAACATAAGTGGAGTGAACCAACGCACTGATAAAAAAATAATCATAATTACTTTTCAAAATCACACAAGTTCTATGCATGTTGAAATGGAATGAGAGAGAGAGATCATGACGTAATCGCCTAAAAGGAACATTTATAACCCATGAATTATGATATAGATAAAATGATAAAGTGACAACAGTAGCGAAGTATTCATGATATTGGTAAATACTGCTTTTATAACTATGATCCAATTTATCGATTTGTCTACTCTACTATTACCAATTTATAGATGGTCTTCTTAGTTGATGACGTCATTATCTCTATGTCTCTCTCATTTCATTTCAACATGCATAGAACGTGTATGGTTATTTTTTATCAGTGAATTGGATTACTCTACTAATATTTCACATAAATCTGAATTTGTTAAAAACTCTCAATTATAAAATTCATACGTGGAATATTTGAAACATAATAAAATGTATTCATTTTTCATTTTTACGGTGTTTTTTGCTCTCGTTTTGCAATAGTTTTTCCAACGAACTCGTACGAAATTCAAAGGGCTTGTGAAAGACTCTAAGTGTATTTATACTTATTTATAAACGCGAAATAATAGATGTAAGGTCCTGAGTTTTTCCATCGTTTCTTTCAAGGATCTCGGTACATCAGAACTTATTAGGATTTAAAGTAAAAGGTAGTATGTTCGAGTTTTGGTATAAACATCAAAACAGATGTTGGTGCTCCTAACCAACAGTTCGAAAACACAGTGAAATGCATATCCTGGATTCTTCTGCTAACAACAAGCCGACCACAAATATATTATATAAGAGAACACCTAGTGGAAAATGTCTTGTTCCATGCAATTAATTTATGTGCTTAGTCAGAAGATAAGCCTCTATGTGAACTTTTGCTTGGTTTTAACAATGTTTATTCATTCTTTTTGAGCAACCTTAAGGTTCCTTTATTTCGAAAAACATTTATTCTTTAGTTTAAAAGTGTCGGTTTATTATGAAACGAAGATATATCATATCACTTTAAAATAAATTTCATTACTTCTCGATCATTATGAAATTTTCAGCTAATGCAAGCGGCACATTATAATTACCATGCTAAAACGAACTAATTTGTGTAATTTAAATTAAGCTACAAATATTCAAATGAGTTGTGGAAATTCATTAAAATAATTGATTGATCTGAAGCAGGATTCATTTAAAATCTACAAAACATTTTCACTTCGTGTTGTTTACTTGTATATTTCCATTGCATAAGCAGGTGGCTATCGGGACTTAGTAGCTAAGTGGATCACGCGATGACGTTTGGAGCGGATGGTGCTGGGTTCGAATCCCAGAATAAACATCAACTCTGAGATGAAAGTACATCTAGCTGACAAGTCCCAAATAGGACGAAAAAAGCGTCCTGGGTTTCACTGCTAGCCACTATTCATCTCTACAAACTATTTTGCTTTAATATGGTGTTCAATTTTACACTGATTATTAATATGTACGCATTAGTCATTAGAATTTTCACTTTCATCATGAAATAGTTTCATCGGGACATATAATCTTACACTGAATGTTTAGACTAATAATAACTCAATAATAATGTGTAGCTCTAATACAATAAACCATATAAAACTTTTGTCTAATATGTTAGTCAAAATTATAGAATGGTGTGATGACATCTATCAAATTTATTATCCTGCTACTAAGCAAAGGATGTGATAGAATAGTTTATATCACTAAATTATTTATAAGTTTTTACACACAATAGAGGAATATTCGGTTTTCAGAATCATCATAATGTTAAATGTTTTATTTGTTTCATCATGCCTCACTTCTAAATCTTTCAACACATTCTTATTATTCAATTCTAAGCAGACTAAAAATTGATTGAATGCTTATTTTTACAAATGTTTTGTAATGCAAAAAAGAGAAGAATACTAATGTTGTTTATCAGTTGTAGGTTATTGATTATCAGAAGGAGCTTTTGTGGAAAATTTAGTATTTTTATAGTTGAATTCATGAGTCGATTGAAGTTAGACTACCATGGAAAATCTGAAAGCACTGGACGGCCGTTTCGTTCAATTGTGGGACTCCTCAGCAGTGCGCATTCACGATCCTGTCTCGCGAGATTCGAACCAAGGACCTATCAGTCTGGCGCGAGAATTCACTTTGACACACTTACTCAAAGATACCTAGAGTAATTTCAGATATAATCAAAACAAGGTCTAATAACCTATTGTAATTAGGAATAGTCTACACAAATGAACTGAATTAACTGGTGTTTATGTATTTCATACTACTTTCATTTTGAGTAGTATAATTTCATGTTTTTCCAAATAATAATAATTGTAAGTAAAGTTTTGGGTTTGAAAATTAATTGGCGTACGCTGTTTAATAATCAATAAATTTGAACCAATAAATATTCCGGCACACTCAGAAATGAATATTTAAAAGAAATCACTAATGATGGGGAAATATTAGTAAATTATGTAAACGAGATATGGTTAACATGAATGGCGAGTTTTCTAAGCCGTCATTTTCAACTGCTATACTAATATCATGGAAATATAATTTATGATAGCATAAAGTGTTCAGGAAGCATAGTCCTTTCCCTAGAGAATTTCTAATCATGCTAGATAGATAAATTAGTAATTTAGTTATCACTAATCAGTAAACTTGATCATTTGGTTAAAATTTTAAGAAATCGATATAAAGGTGCATATATTCAGGTTATAAAAGCAAAGGTCAGCATATTTCACAGAAAACTCTATGATATGTTTAGTTTCAACGTTATCTTCACACCATTGTTCCAACTTTGGATTCAAATATTTCCCACTTAGATAATAAGCGTTTTAATTTGTCATTAGGAATAATTTTCAGTAATAGTTAATGTTTCATTTTAGCAAACAGCGAACATGGTTTACGACATTTGGATTGACCAATAACTATCCTTGACTCTATTTACACACGCCTCGAAAATAAAGCCAAAATTGTAAACATGGTTTTGTTTATGAAATAAAACTGGTGAGAAAACCCATGAGTACTAGCAGGCATTCAAAAGGTGTTTTAGTCTAATTTAGGACTTCAGACTGCGCCCGATTACCGTCTGATCATAAAGCTGAACTAACAACCACCATAGCTACAGGGATTGTAGTCGTCTAGGTGGTATTAATCTGTGACGAAACTGACTAAGCCAAACATAAACAACGATTACGAAACATTTGGCGACTCTGTGTCAGTTTGTATTTAACTCAACAAACAAGAGTTGACAGTAAGAATCAACAAATAATCGCATTTAAGTTTTCACAAACTTTTCATTCTCTCCTGTCAGCAAACAGGCATGTTTACTGCTCGATTAAATAAACACATATGCTTAGGTGCATCATTTCTATTTGCCATAACATATTTTCTCCAGTTTACCCATCCTTTGAATTATCGAAATATTCTTGAGTCTTCTCTGTGATCAGGAACTTCAGTTTTGTTATTTCTCCACGTCAAGTGGTTTACCAAAATTTGGTATACAGAGGTTTTTCCTGGATCGAATTTGTCAAAAATCATACAGACAGTAAATAAAGAAGCATAAGTTGCAAATTATGTCAAATAATGTTTTCACAGATGTAGATGTTTTAGGTCAACGCAGACTTCTATAACCCTCACAAACTTCTAAGCCATCACTGAAGGAATTAATCTACTTGAATATAACTATATATGCGTTACTTTCGTAAGTACCGTCCAACAATTCATAGAACTTTCGAAAACTCCTCCTGAACTTAATAAAATATCGTAACAGTTCAGTTTGCTTACTTATTATGTAAAATTTCATAAACTTCTTTGTTTTCTCACTACTACTTTGTATTCATGAAGTGTAAAAATATTAAAATTATGGTACAAATACGAATTACAATTAAAATGGTCCATACTAACAATACCTACAATTATCTTCTTATTATTAACTAAATACCATTCACAATCTATCAACTCAAAAATCAAACCATTCCTTCTGTCGTTCAATCTGAAAAATGGCATTTTTCACCAGTGAAAAATACCAAGTTTGATCTAATACACAAAAACGTTTGATAGTAATAAAGCGATATAAGAGAGACATATTCTTTCCGCCTTAACTATTCGAATTAATAATAGATGACGGTGAATTTGGGAAAAATATTAAAAAAAATACCTGGCAAAGAAGTTGGCAAACCTATTATGTTTCAATGTTCATGTTTGTTTCAAATTACTAAGTTAATATGAATTTAATTATTTAACATGTTTAATATCTTTTTCTCATGCATACTACGAATATTATTATTACCAACACTACTATTACTGTTACTATCATCATTATTATTACATGTAAACAAAACAACATGGTGATGGTAACAGTTAAAATAAATTGAATGTTTTCATGAGTGTTATTAAAAGTTTCTGTGTTTATTTTCTCTAACAAAAACCACTTTAAAGTCTTACCACAAACATTAATGTAGATAGGAGAGAAAAATTCAGTACAGAGATAAAGAGTAAAGAATCTATTTTATGTTTACAGAAAACCAAAGAATTATTCTTAAAATTTAGAAGATATCGATAACACTCAATGTCATATCACTTCTAACATGTCTTACAATCAAAAGATCTTGAAAATGATTGTTCCGTTGATGTTTTCCCACTATCAACATCCTTTCTGTCTCAAGAATTATGTTTTTATTGCGATAATGATGTTGTATTCTTCAGTGTAGTAACAGCCATCGGGAATATCTAACCGAAAAATGTAAATTATTTTTTTATCGGGCTTGAAATGAATTAGCATGCATTATGACTTCTAGAAACCGGGTTGTCGTTGATGTCATTAAATCTACTTTGATAATGATCAGTGTCAATATATTAGTAAACTGCTTACTGAATGATTTGTTGGTGATCCGAAATTAAGTGGTCGTCCATCTTATACATTCGCTACTTGATCAACTTATTACTTAATACGAATAGCTTTCGTCACTGTGAAATACGATTTTTCAACAATGAAATATTTGTGAACGATGACTGAATTTTCATAAAAAATTTGATGAATCTTTAAACCATTAAATGAAACAAAATAAATATTTACTTTTTTCTGTTTTTTCTCACTAAATTAACATAGTTGTTGTGCATTCTTCATATTCAGGGTTCAGTATGTGCCTAAAATAAGTGCAGAATTACAAACAAGCTAACTATTCTGAAATGACTGGTTACATTGCGCAATTTAACAACAGCAACTAACACTCAACACCTCATCACAATAAGCTGAGTTTACACTGTATCAGTCGGAGGCTACAAAAACCTAGGTATTTTTCTATCTGAAACGTTCCTTACAAATTGGTCGTTTGGTCTATCCATTATTCCTTCAGCTGTAAATTATATTTAGAAGAACCATTTAATTATTAATTTCTTGTTCATGAATTACAACAACACCAAAAGACTTATGATAAATGTTTTTTTCGGGCTACTTACATGACTGATTTTCAAAAATCACAAAACTATTCATTACAGACAAATATTGATTGTTCTAGCTGGCAATGGATTTCAGTTATTTATAATTAATTAACTAGATGAATTTTGTTATGTAGATTAGTATACAGAGATGATTAATATGAATGATAAAAGTGTCCCATACGATTTTAATAAAGAATCATATCAACAAGTTTATAAGATATAAAAAACTAATTACTACTGAGATATCAATTTCGATTTTCGAAGGGTATTATATGTCTTTTTTATAAAGACGTAAACATATTACGATCGGCTATCTCATTTGGTACATAGACATATTATTAGTTCTGAAAATATTAATAAATATGATGAAGATAGATAAGTTCAATTTTGTGAGTTACAATGTATGATTAGTCGAACGAATGATCACTTTTCTTGATTCACTTAAATGGCCTTTAATTTACTAAACATTATTCATAATTTTAATATCTTTACATTATTTTAAATACTTCACAAACAATACCAACTTTATCCCGTTTTTTCAGTGTCAGTTAATAACGAACATTCTTGATGTGAACTATGTTCACAGAAGAGAAGAGTAACAAGCCCTATTTTCGCCATCGTGATTATGATTGTCATCAAACAATCTTTATCACTTCTACGATATAATTGATGTATACAAAATAGTTTAGTTTTTCTTATAATAATGTTTATTAATTATTCGATCACTTACAATTTTCTTAAAAATTATTATATAAGAAGGGGGTTTTGTAGAGATTGTAGTAATTTTATATGGTTGAAATCATGAGTCAATTGAAGCTTGATCACCATAGAATACCTGGAAGCACTGGACGGCCGTTTCGTTCTACTGTGGGACTCCTCAGAAGTGCGCATCGACGATCCCGCCTCGCGAGATTTGAACCCATTATATAATCTTTTTTATACATGATTTTTAAAAAAAAGGTAATCTAATCTCCACTCATTTTCTTGAATATTTAATTGGACATCACTCTTAGTCGCGTTTTATGCTCCCTTTTTATGGTTCCTTGTTTTATTTCAAACAACGTTTTCAACCTTATTAGTTAAATTCTGATTGCTTCACTATAGCAACAAATTTAAACTAAATATGTCAACTTACGAAAAATCTTTGCTTAACAGTTAACTTACTACTAACAATTTTGTTTCTTTCATATTAATACACCAAACAGTCAGGAAAAGAAAATCACAAACTACCTAGTCTTGTTAGTACCAGTTGGTAATAAAAGAATTATAAATCAATATACTGCAATGAAGCTTTAAATAATAAACCATTAGATTCGTGTATTAAGCGTTAACGGGTAATCTATTCAGTTTTTATGAAAAAGACACTAATAAATATATGTATTATTGATATTGAGGTTTATGTAACCAATTACATCATTGTTTGTATGTCATTTCACCATTTAGAAATATATTTCTTTTTATTTCATTAACATTTAACTAAATATCTAGACGTATAAAAGTAACATTTTGTTTCTCTGTCGTTGATTACTCAATATATATATTACGTTTAATCACTTTTATATCATGTCTAATTTCCAACTTGACAACAACTTTCTCTCTATTAGTTACGTAGTCATATGATATTTCCTAAAACACAATTCTTTTCTCTATCCCATTATCTTATTATGGTGATCATTTATTTTCAATAAGTAATCTAAACGTCATTGAAGAAGAACACATTTTGTTGTTGAAAACAAATTGTATTTATGTTAGATACTGTCCATTGAAAATTAGTTAAATGATCAAAATCTCGAAACTTTAAGTATGAGCATAACTTCAATAATGTAATTTATTAGAAATAAATAGATTTTATTAGTTAACTCATAATAACAACTCAAGTATTTTATTTGTTATTTTAGTTTATTTGATAATAGGTACAACATATAAATGATCCGGTTCAGAACTTAGTAGACATTGTAAAGCTGTAATATAATATTTATCTCAGCTAGTTTATATGTTCTAGATATGTTCTCAAATAATTATTGTGTATCCATTTGTATGAACAGATAATCATTGAAATGTAAGTATGGATGTGAGTAGTAGGGAAGAATGCAAAAAATAAATAAATAAATTGAATTTATATTATTCTACTTAAATCTTTATTTTTATTCTGTTCAAGTTTATAAAAGATAAAAAATTAAGCAAAAAGGAAGTAATATCCGATTATGTATTACCTTGAAGAAAATTGATTTCACAATTTCGTACATGACATTCGATAGGAAGAGATAAAAAGAAAATGGATGTTTGGAATCAAGTCTGTAAGTAAAATCACCTATCTTTTATATGATGACTTCAATCAAAAGCAAACGTTTTGTAATCTATTATATTTTAATGCTTAAATGTTTAAAAAGATCAAGATTAAAGAACATTATCTTGTTCACATGTAAAATGTTTAAACATCCAATGTTTATGTTACATTTAAAAATATGCAAACCTAATTAATACACTTCAATGAATTATATAGCATATACTTTAACTAACTTTCTTAGCTTAACAATTTTATGTGATTTGGTTTAGGGTACTGATAATAAGCTTTCTTCTTATCTTTTTGATGGTTATCACTTATTTATACCAATCTGAAGTGGCAGTCGATTAACTATAAATGGTATTAGTTTCTTTACGGAAGAAGTATCTTGATTATGTAATCACCAACTGAGACTTATTCTAGTAATGTCATAATTTAATATTTTACTTCTAGTTACGTACAAGTTGGACATCGAAGTGATAAAAGACATATGTGACCGTTCACTTGCCAATCAGTGTTTTATTTATCGTTCATTCTATATCACATTATTCACGTAATGAAACTATAATAAAAGAATCTGAAGAACTTATCTCCGGCATGAAAACACTAATATTATTAAATCTATTATTCATTATTTATCAAGAAAACATGAAATTCAACCAGTATAATGGTAGGGAATTTGAAACGAATCAGAAATCCTGTAAACCTATTAGTATAGGTATGAACCTTTTTGATCAATAATAAAATAATGAAACAATTTTATATTAAACATTATTTCTATACACCGGAAGTGAATTCAACCAACTGTAAAAAAGCAATCATAGTATAAAATATTTAATTCTGACATGAATTTCACCGATAGTGCTGATCAAAAAATGTAGGTCACAATAAAATACTAATAATCATAATACCTAAAGAAAAATTAATAATTATTCTTTGTATCTGTAGGAATTTGATTTATGTGGATGTAAATGGGAATAATTTGGAAGTTATCACGATCAAGTGATTTTGCTTTACCTGCACAAACTATCCAAATATATTGTAATAAACTCTAATTTATAATAACTATAAATGAAGACTTTCTGATAACACGATGTTTGTGTGGAATAACACGATGTTTGTGTGGAAGTTTTCCTGAAATGTATCATAATTTACATTAAAAATCTTGACATCTTGATTACATTTATATATATATATATATATATATATATATATAACAACCTAACAAAAGTTAACAAACATAAGACATTGATACAGGGCTATCTGGCAATCTCACCCTTGTATCTAGTAATACAGGCTCTAAGAAATGAAAAACAAACGATTAGACTTTATAAAGACATCAACAAAATCACAGGTATGATAATTGATAGGTTGTGATAATAATGAAGAATCCCAGATAAATCTAGAACAAATAAACTAAACTACCTGTGGAAACCAAAATTCTAGTTTGTTTCCATAGCTAGCAGACATATTTTTTTAACAAAGAATCTCCTCCTTACCATATCTAATAAAATTGTTTATAGGATTACTCTAATATAGAAAATATCAATCAAAGCTTTTGAAAAATAACTGGAAATAAATAAAGATATCTAAACTACACAATAGTCTACATTTTAAAGTTGACTGGTAACCGCTTAAGTGTTTTTGCCGACAATTAAATTAGGTAAATCAACTTTAGTATCGTTGAATGAGATATTTCATTTTGTAAGCAATTTTACTTATAGTAAAATAACAATTAGTTAAGATTTCGTAACAAATAGAGACGATAATGAAAGTAATGATAATTATAGGACAATAAATAACCAAAAAAGCATCAAAAACTCAAGACTAAGAGCTTTCATAACCCTTAACAACGTGTATAACAGCTTTATACTTCATTAACAGTGGCCACATAATTGGTTTTTTTCAATATTTCAAATAACTAGCAATAGAAAAAGTGTAACAGCGTTTCACTTTGACAGGGCAGTAGCTAAAGTAATCCAGTTTTACGTTTTCGGACTTCTAGATGATTATCTTTCAATGATAATGCGTTATTAAGTAGTTGATATGAACCGACAAAATAAAAATGAAATTACATTATACTGGGTCGATTGTTAATCACTCTATATTTAAGATACTTTAAGTTTGTTATTTGAAAACTATCTAAATCAAAACATTCTTTCGAATTATGTTAGGAAAAAAAATAATACCACTTGAATAAAGTTGTTTATTGAGTATTTGAAAGGCAGCACAAAAGTAGGACAGATGAAAGATATAACAAACAATAAGGTTTAGTGATGAATTTGAAATTCGTGGCACATACTACTCATTTGAGACGTTAATCTACAGATCATTTATCACACTAGTCATAATAAAATATTTTGACATTGCATTCAAAATACAATACCTTACTATATCGTTTTAAACAATACCAAACCTAATTATTCGAGCCATTCTTTATGAACGTGTTGAAGAACGTAGGAATATCTTTGTATAACAGTATATTCATAGCATTTCTCCTTACTAAGTAAGAAACAAACGAAAAAAAAGGAAAAATAAAGTGATCTTCAACTATCGCCTTAATAATAATTAAATTTAGTGTTATATAATTACTCAATGATTCAAACAATGTTGAATCCCAATGGTCAACAGAAGTTATCCAGATATTTTATCATCTTAATTCAATGTAGATGACGTCAAGTTTTTATTTTTATTATTTGTCGTACAATCACTAGCTTCATCATTTTACGTAAATTCATTTTTATTATTTTGATTTTATCTATCATAATAAAGATTTGAGTTGGTTAACATGAAAAATTAAAACAAACGGTATACTCTATTTATCACTTTTGGATTCAATAAGGTTGATCGTTATTAAGTGTTGAAAAAAAACACATTCTCACTTCCATAATAATAAGTAATATGCATCAAATTTAATTCGCTGAACAAATTCACTCACATTGGATAAGATTGTTGTTCGTCATCAAATGCTACTGATATTTACTCATCTGAACAATGCTCTGATATGGCTGAGAGTGGGGAGGGCCCACTCTCTCTCTCGAAATGCTCGTACATGGCCACGTGTATATAGCCTCTGCCATGAAAGTACTACTCACTGCCTTCTCGTGACGGGGGTGTTGTTTACAAAATTGAGAGGACAAAAAGCGAATGTACAGTGCTTTAACCGGGTTGTTGGACACGGAAAGCCCACCTGGGGGAGTTGGAAAACTATGACTCCAAACCAATGGTGTACATGGGCTCCAGTATCCTAAGGGGACAAATGCCGTATGAACCAATCGTCGATCACCAGCTACCATGGGACTGCATTTCCTCACGACGCTCCACTGCCTTGTAGACTAGACCATCAGGTCAAAGGCTCGAGGTATGGCCCCTTAAAAAAACTACCTGCTTCGGTCTGAGCATCATAGCCCTCACACAATTAAATGAAATGACAATTCTTTGTGTGGCGCATATGTATTTGGTACCCCTTTGTATCAATATTTATGTGTTCAAATAATTAGATAAATTAAATCGTTAAAAAAGGGAAACAAGCTTTTACAGTGAAATATCTGAAAATTGCAAACATAGATTAATTATCACAATTATTTTAATGAAATTTTCTCAATTTGAAATTAGCTGATGAAACCACAAAAAAAATCAAAGCATAAAAGAAAGCTGAATTACTTGATTTTGAAACCATCTGCAGAGTGCAGTAATAAATTCGATACGAGGTTGAATTCCAGGTCTTTCTATACTATAGTAAACATTGTCTATTATGACCGTTTAGCTAAAAGCTAATGATTGGCTCTTCCAATTCACAACTGCATCAGGTACTATTAAAAACATCTCCCACATCACTGACACAGTTAAGGTTCACCGGTCAAAGATTTTCACCTGAACCTTGTAAGTTCACTTTAAATCTAGTTTCTAGTGAGCTGGGCGTTTTTAACAATGTTTAACTAAAAGTTATTTCTAACCCGGGCAGATATCACACTTCTTAACTGATTCAAGCGTATTAACAGTATATATATATATATTGAAGAATATATATATATATATATTGAAGAACAATGGTTATGTCATCCACATTATTTAAGTAATGTTATTGATCAATAAGAAAATAATAGTTTACTCATGATTTCCCAATGAGTAGAAATTACGATTTCTGACGTTTCGTGACAAGTTAAATCACTCATTCAGAGTGAATAAATAATTAACTGTATTTTATTAACATAACCTTAGATAGTAAAGAGGAGCAAGGCGGAATATTTATTTCAGTTAAAGTCAAACTATATCTGATTATAGCAATGTCATGTGGATTTTTCGGCCAAAGTGATTCTGTACAAGACATCTTTGTCTGTATTTGTATGCATGATGAAGGGTATTAAAAGTGAAATTTATAATATGAAAGAAAAGAGTCAAAACTTGAGTATATGTGTGTAGATTATGTGTAAATGAATAGGGTTAAATGTGACTATTTCGATAGACTGTCCATGATGGATTAATAGTCAAGCTTACTTTTCTTTTGAGGGGACAGGAGTTTTACATTATCTGAAACACTGCTATTGACGATTTAATTTATAATCTTTTCAGCTCTACAAGCTTACTAGGTCATTTAGTCGGGTTTAAGTGTTCCTTGGCACAAACAATAATCTTACAAGAAGAGTTTTTTTTTTACCTAGAACGCATCTCCTGTGACACAACCTAATCTGCAGACAAAATTCTGTGTAGATGTGAACTGAATCTTTTCTTTTATTCAAACTAAAACATTTTGAAGAGTTTTGGTTGTTTTATAGAAAGCCGGAATTTTGGATGTTTTCAAGATGAGTTTTAATTTTTATATCATACCGTGAAGGTAAGTTAAAAATCTAAGGTACCAATCCAAAATATTTCACTGAAATTGTTATCTAGAGATGGATAGCTTCATATTTATAAAAATTAGTTACTTAAGAGAGAACAGTTGATTAACTAGAACGAAAGACTGTTCATAACATTCATCACTGTTTACAAAGATTGTTTTGAATTATAATAATTGTTTACATAATAAACTTCTCTTTTATCTCATTTTACGTGTATCTTATTTTAATCTAAAGAAACAATTTGAAGATTTTTTTAAAAAGTTGATCAACTTCAAAGATATCGTGAAATTTTTTTGAAGTGTCAAAAAATTGGAATTCAAAAGCCAAAAAGAAAATGAAGGAGGAGAATTGATTAGTCAAATTATTTTCCCAAGAGATTAATTAATTCAGATTTCTATGCTTATTTAAGGTTTTAAATTTTAGTTAAAATTAGTCATAGTCGGATAAGGTAACTAATCAACTAACTAATAAGTTTTATCTCAAGTGATATACTACTATTTGAATATCATTACAACTCCTTTTCATTGGAAATCATCTTATTATCAACATTTGGTTTGTTACAATATATTTTTTTACGGAATAACGAAATAACATTTTATTTTTAAAAAAATGCTAAGTAGGCAAAATAATAAGTGAATTTGCTAAAGTATTAAATTCGCCTCATGACTGTAACTTTTCTTCAAACCCCTTTTCAAGTGCTTTCTTCTTATTCATTGTGTCGCTCATTTTTTACACACCCACACATCCATTCCTGCTTAATACTAATCTCTTTGCATACTACTTAGTTTCGATTAGAATAACTATTCATTTAACTCAGTTCAACTATGCAGTATACATATTTGAAGATAAACTTACGTCTTTCAATCGACGTAGTTCATAAAACAGTATTGAATACAATGATTACATTTGCTTCCACTTTCATTCACAGTAATGTTAGCACTGGAATTTTCTAGTGATTACTTGTTCTGGTGAAAGTTTGCATCCTCGATTGATGATGGCTAAAAACCAGGACAAACAAGAAAGATGTTTTGTACTGGTATCGTACCACCTAGCAGTGCCTACCGAGGATTTTCTGGCCACACTCTGAGTGGTTAGTGTTTGGATCAATAATTTAAGATATAGTTGCTTTCAATAGTAATACGGGTTTGTTGATGCTAAAACTTTACTTCAGCGAATATCTCCCAATCAGTAATCGATTTCATTTTGAGCTTGGCTGACTATAAATCAGTCAGATATCTGTCGTTTGCAGGTTTTTAAAGCCTCCGGTGTAATAATAAAGTCTTCAGATCAGGTGTAACTTCTGGACTCGAAGAATGGACATGAAATTATAAATTAAGGTTGAATATCAAGTACGTGATATTGGACTTCCTAATTCCATTTAATCAAGTAAAAGATTATGACTGCTTTTATGCTTACTAGCTGTCACATAATACTGTCTCTAAACACGGTTAAAATTTCAAGTAAGAAAAGGAACCAATGCTCAACGTTTTAAGAAGCCTTTAATCTGCTGACATATGAGCTTTGTTATTAAATTAAAAGTTTAAGTTATTTCGGTGTTTTATAAAAAACTACGTGAAAAAAAAGAAGATTGAGTTAAATCTCAAATATATTTGATCACCAGACTAAACCGTTGAGTCGTGCCAAGTATATTAACTCTCGATCAATTATAGGATACATTGGAGTTGTTAGAAGTCAATATTTCCAGGTTCTTTTATTAGCCTACAACGGCAGATATCAGAAATGTGGAACAGAAAACTGATATTAGGATATTTTTCTAAGATTATTGGCTAATATTTGTAACTAAAATTGTTAACCATTGTTAATGAATGTGTCATATAACTCAAAAACCTAGATTTATTAAAAAGTGGGTTTTATTTGAAACAAATAATTTAAAAACAAACACTTATGTTAATTACATGTAATAGGAATCAGATACAAGGTGGCGAACAAATAGTTTACTGATATTACCGAAACATTTTGTCATATAAACGGTATCATCAAATAAAATAAGCATTTCGAATAAATAACTTGAACATTAAATTATTGTAATTTAAGTTGGAATGTTGCTATACTATTAATTCAGAAATATTATTATAAATCATAGTATGAGTGTGGTGTTGTCTACGTGTATCCATATAAGTAGTATATGGTGATGGTTGGACAAAGGATGTATTTTGGCAGAAGATCGATAAGGAAAGAACAGGAATGAAGCGCAAT
Source organism: Schistosoma mansoni (assembly GCF_000237925.1). NCBI lineage: Eukaryota > Metazoa > Platyhelminthes > Trematoda > Strigeidida > Schistosomatidae > Schistosoma > Schistosoma mansoni. Next base: position 251,220 of record NW_017386084.1, on the reverse strand, counting down.
CGGTACAAAAATGTATGAACAATGAAACCAGAGAAGACGGACTGATATTCGCAGAACAAACAGTGAAGATTGAGACGATTGATTGTTATTTTGCAAATTAACTGCTGACTGTATGGTTATCAGAATTTAGTGAGATAGTCTGTGATTTGTACTTAAATACATTCGATGGTCCCCAATCTTGTTCTCATTTACTAAATGAGTACTTTGAGCTCAATATTTGAAGAAAAAAGAATAATGTATATATAACAAGATAGAATTCACAGAAATCAAAAGTGCAATAGCTAACCAGGTTATTTTCCTTCTTTAAATTTGAAACTATTCAAAAATTCACTGCTTTGAAAAACGCATTTAAACATAAGCCTTGTATCACCACGATGAGTTCATATAATATTTTACTATTACTTTTTATTAAAAAGTTATCAAATCGCTTTTTTATTCAGATGAATAAAAAAAAACCAAAATAGTCACTTTTTTACTCAAAATTATGATAATGTAATAAGAAAACGAAGATTATCAAAACTATGTGTTTTTATTACTCCCTTCACATACTATTAAGAGGTTAGATGTACTTGTCAACATAGTTCTGATAATCTTCGTCTTCCTATTACATTATCGAAATTTATCAAAGGGACTATTTGCTTCAAAATTATGAATTAGCTTGCAGATTTTTTTTAAAGCATAGAAACATTTATACATCAATTAGAACAATAATCTGTTCCATAATGTATAGGATAACCATATATCGAATTGCCCCATTATGTTTTCATTATATATGTATATATATGCGCATACATTTTGTTTACAAACATTTCACTTTACTCCCAAGAGTGAAACAATAATCTATATACAGGTTTCATTTTAGAAAAAAAAAGTAACAGAAAGTTAGATTATTGTTTCCTTGATTAGTTGTTTTCGCTTTGCTTCTTCTATTTCTTCTTTTATTGACTTCAAAAATCATGTTTCATTAAAAAAAAGAAAAAAAATTATTATTTTTTTCCAATAGTCAATATAACATGAAATTATTCACTTTTTTTCATTTTTTTAAAATAATTTTTGTCATATATGTATGAATCAAAATAAAATTCTTTCTCTTTTTTTGTCTTTTTTGTATCATTTATGTTTTAATATCTTAGTTGAATGTAATGAATAATTAATCATATAGTTAACTGCGTAATAATAAAAAAAACTTATGAATGGTCATTTGAGGATTGTGTGAAAAGAATTAAGAAAAAGAGAAAAAAAGGGGAAATAAAGGTTTAATTAACAATTAATTTTAATTGGTTATTTGTATCTTTTTGTTAAATTTTTGCATTTGATGTTTTTTTTCGTGGGAGGGGGGATGAAATGAACAATCAATACTAAAGATATCACGTTATTGCTTGACTGAGAAACTTAAAACTATTATATAATAGTTCAGCCTAATTTCAGACGTTATAATAGATACAATGGTCAATATGAATATGTTCATGCTTTGAGGTATAACATGATCACTGGATTTTGATAATTATAGTAATATTTACGTATATACACAATATTTTTTGCCGAAATTAAATAACTTTTATTCGTAATAAAAACAGAAAAACAATGAAATGTGATGAGATAAATATTTTTTATAGAAGTGTTTTCATCTTATTTATGTTTGAAAAATGTTTCTATTCATTATTTCATTTAAGAGGCTTGGACTGAACTAATGAACAAAGTACGTCATTCTAGTTGGTGAGACCTTGTAGTTCCGTGCTTCGTTGATCGTTCACCTCGATAACCGTTATAATACCAGTCTTAACGATGCATAAGATCAGAAGGCATAGAGAAGCGGCAATTACAGTTTTATTAACAAACGACGCACACTGAAGATGGAGGGTAAGCCAACTCACTTTAATCAAGCGTTAATCAATATTTCTAGTCAGACAAGGATAAGTTACAGACATGCGATGAACAGGACAAGAAGTGTACACATGCCTACGCTCATATAAAAAATAGTCAGGGTTAAGTGAATAATTAACAAGGTGAAAACATGACTCAAGATGGATAGGTGAATTGACTTGTCCAGAAGTTAGAATAGGGAATATGGGTTTAACATAGCAACCGATATTACAACCTAATTTGGTAAAAGTATTACGAACTGTTTTTATAAATATTATTTTTTAATAATGCATATTAAGTTTTTTAGGATTGACTAGTACTGAGGGGTATTCTCGAAGTCCTACAGTTAATCAGTGACTAGCTAAATTTAATCGATTTGGATATGAGAAACAGTAATGTCAAGAGTTGCCGATCGCTTTACATCAGCAATGGCTTAAATTGAAAACGTATGCCATTAAATCAAGGCTGATTAAGGCTTGGACTTTTTGTGTTTGTTCTTTTGTAGGGTTGTAAGTATAAATTGTTGATCAAACTTTAACTAGAATGAAAGAGATGTTAAATATCCTCTAGTTGGTTTCATTAACTGTCTAGCAAATGTCAGTTCATGATTCAAACACTTTTCTTCAAACCATAAGTATGTGTGTATTCTACTTATAGATCATTTGTTCAGTTTTTGAAATCATGTTGTTTTTTTCTAAGATCTGTATTCTTACTTAAAATTAGTATAATCATTTTGTACATTTTTCAAAAGAAGGATTCCGCTTACTCTAGAGTTTCTGTTACCTCGAATTTAAATATTATATGATATTTAATTCTTTCGTTATTGCATGAGGTATATATTTATTTGCTGTACAAACACCATTTCGCAAATTTCATTATTATGAAATTCAATCACGGAAACATGTACTTACTTACCTCCAATGGAGCATAGGCCGCCGACTAGCATTATCCAACCCAATCTGTCCTGAGCCTTCCTTTCGAGTTCTATCCTGATTTTGTTCATTCTTCTCATATCTGTTCCCATTTCCTGCGTGATGTGTTTTTTGGTCTACGGAAACATGTACTTCTTCAATATTAATATTTCTTTTGTTTTGTTCCGTGTTTTTATTATAGAATGCTGTTATTTTCACTTAATTATTGTGAAACTCATTTTACTATGGACCTCAATTCCTCTGTCCATTTCCATTACATATTAATGCTTTGTTTTTAAATCCACTTTTATCGTTATTGGTTTTTTTTTGTAATACAGTTTAACAAAATACGAGTCAATGCAAATACATGTAAGTTTGAAATCACAGGCAAATTAGAAGATACTAAATCTCTTCATTACTCATCCAATTATAGTTCATGTAATTAACATCATGAACAAAATCTTGATTAGTAAACCTATTCATTTATTACGGAAAATCATAGACTGTATTTGTAAAATATGATAACAATACTGTGAATACACCATTTGCTCATCTCAATTTATTTCCTACAAACTTCATCATACTTCTATCCCTGTTACTATTTTGATTGCTTTCTCTTTTCTCTTCTCTTCATTTCAATCTTCCATCTACAAGAACTTTATTCTCAATTCTTGATACATATTACTTAGTTCTTTCCGTACTAAAATTTAAATTACTTATAAAATTATGAGATCATTATCAGGGATAAAAGCAGGGATAATTCAATTTCTTCTGTCTTTTTTTTGAATAAATAAATGAGATTTAATTGTAATTACCTATAACTTATATTGTAAAAGCTTTCTTTAATCATTGAAAATATTATTTCTTTTATCAAACATCATCAAATCTGGCTTTGAACAGTATTAATTTCATATTGAATTCTAAAATCTTCCAATGTGTTCAAGCAATTGAAACACAAATATTTCTTACTTTTATTTGTATTTTCATTTTATCAAACTGTTAAATAGAAAAATACATTTGAAGTTCTTCAAATTGACTTGTTATTGTTTGTATATTACAAAACAGTAGAATTTATGAAAGTCAAATTATTTTATTAAAGATCAGATGGTTACTAATTCTAAACATTAGTTGACATGCTACAGCTAATTTAAACCATATAAAAAATTATATTTGTTCAGTTGTTAAGTGGCCTTAAAGTGACCCTGATATGAAGCCAAAAGAACCACATTGGAATCTATTTCACTCTATAATTTCACTGCTTATTCAGTTTCAGAAGTCTCGAATTTCACAAAAGTCAGAAGTTAAAGTGTGATCATTTCAAATATTTGATCATCAGTTATCGAGGGTTAAATTATAATTGACAATAAGTTCCTTCTATTTATTTTGAATTATAGGACTAGTATTTATAAGATTGGCTATAAAATATTGTTTTTTTTTTAATTATATATTATTAATGAATTAGACTCAATATTTAAGCATCAATAACCTCAAGTCCATCATTTGTTACCTTGGAAAACTGTAATATGATTATTTAGAAACCGTATTTACTCAGTGTTTATTATGTTTATATATAAATGAGATAAATTACTCAAAAAAAAATTTTTCCGCTTCAATCTCTTAAGTTACTTAATCGCCCAGTGATGGTTAGATGAAACTATTTATCACCTAATATCTCGAAGTTGTATAAAAACATTTCTCCATATCATAAACGACTATAAGGTCCTCTGTTTTTAGTACTTTGTTAAGTGTGTCAACATGTGATATTAATGAATATGCATATGGCACATCACACGAAAAAGTGCAGCTTCAGATGTGTACTACTAGAAAAAAACAATCATTTCATATTTAAAAGGCTGACTACTAAAATAATCTTTTATGTTTAGTATTATCGGCTAACATTTTACCTTAAGTAACTATATCATTTCTTATCAAACTTATGTATGTGTATCATTTCATTAAGTGAAAAATTCCCTTTAAATGACTTGTATGTCAGCAATAAAATTAAAGTTTTGCTTAACATATACAAAAATAGATGAGTAGTATAAAACATGTACTATTTATGGCAAAATTCAAGTTGAAGGGAGTCCATTGGGTTATATTTATCTAAAATATGGTTCATTCTGGAAATCAAGCTCAAATTCTAGCTTTATTTGCTTTCCACTATATAAAAATGGAATACAGATCCATCTGTTAACTCTTTGCTACTCTGTTTACCGATAGGACTTTGGTGGAACATATTATGAAGTTAATTTTAAATATGAAATATGTCATCAGTTTGCAAGTGCGATACTAATATCTGCACCTAAGCTAATATGTACTAAGCTGGACAGTCAAAATGATCAGATAGGGATTTTGACTATACAGTGTGTCATGACATAAATCGAATAAATTTTGTTTTCTTATTACATTATCTATATTCTGTACTTATTCAAATAATTAGTGGTGACGTTCAAACCATGGACACTTTCACATTTATGTGTGTGCTCGTGTGTATGTGTCTATCATATACGTTGACCATTTGAAGTATATATAAACCCACTCAATCGTTTACTCTCTGGTTTATTACCCAGATTAATCCACAATCCAGCGAATGTAAAACACTACATATGTCACACTTTCTGTAACCTACATACTCTATACATAGGGTTTGTTGAATTAATATGCCTGAAATATACTATTCCAATCAATTCGTCTTTCGATTTTCTTATTTCTAAACCATTGATAATTATTCAAGTGGTGTTATTTTAGTCCACTGATTATACGAGGTTATACTCAATAATTATGCAGCCCCCAACAAAGTGGTAACAACGACATAAGAAATACTGAGGCTTAATATGTTAACACTGTCACATCATAAATAAGTATATGATCAATACTTGGTCTTATGTTTTAAATATACGTTTCGTGTAATAACTTGATTTCTTACCTTTGACATAAATAATTGAAATCACCATAGTAATAAATAAAAAGTAATTGCTATTCAAATTAATCATGCATGAATGTTTATTCACCAAGCCTAACGAATTCGTATTGTAAAGTCCGAAGGTATGTCTAAAACGCCTTACAGTCGTCATATATCAAGTACTTGAAATAATAAGCAAAAGCATACTTAATAAAAAAGTTACTTTAAAAAAGAAACGTTTGACCAGAATGCTTAAATTTTTAAAAATAAAACAGAAATATAATATTAATTTGCAACAGAACAAATTCTCTCCTAATTTGAGTATTTTGTCATCATTTCTGAATACTGATTCCAAATATTTTTAAGAATTATATGTTTTATGCCAATTTCTACCGGTTATATATTCCAGATTTGGTTATGATCGCCTTCTAAACATCAGTTATTGACAGATGTGTACCATGTGTAGGTTCAAGTACAAGCTTTGACTTGCATTGATATGAATAATAGTTATATATAGGTTAGGTGATAATAAATATTTTTAAGATGACATTGTATGTCATTTTCGCTACAAGAATACATTACTATTTAAACATCTTAATATCTGGATCTTCAGAAAATCTCTTTAAATCTGTTTCTGAACCGGAGTTTCTGATTTCAATGAAATTGTGACTTACGCTTGATGACCATAATAAATGCCTTTCGAAATGTAGTATGAATTGAAAGCGATTTCCAGGCATAGGTTAATGGTGCATGTATGGTGAAATTGATTGGTTGAATTCGCTCCTGAACATCAATAGCAAGAAAGTATCAAGTCATGCAAACAATAATGTAGATCATATGCATTAAACAGGTTGTCCAGCTACTTTGAATCAGATGTCCAGTGGACAGCTGTCTAGTGTTTGATGTGATGGGTATTGTATAAGAGTTTAAGTGTGAAAATCAGCACTGGAGTTTGAGAACATGTCTTAAATACGATGAAACTCATATCCTTCACTTTTTTAACTAGACATCATCCAATTTGTTCTAAACAGAGCTGACAAATAATGAAGTTTGATTCCGACATTAGACATCAGTATCATTCCTAGTACAGATAATTTTTTCAATAATGAGAATCAACTGATATGAAATCAAAGTTTAAAACATTCTACCAACTTTCCTTTACAACACAATATTACAACTGAATGTCCTTGATTGGAATTATGACCAGAGATATCTGAGTAGAAAATGAGAGACATTTAATATAAATTAAATTCATTTAATAGCGTTAAAATGAACTTGTTTTAACATGAAAGTGTAGTGAACGAGAACACGATTTGGGACAATCGAATGTATTTGAGCACAAAATTACAGAATCTTCTAGTAAAATCTAAGAGCCATACAGTGAATATTCAATTTACGAAATGTCAATCAATTGCTTTAAACGTGACTGTTCCTTTTGCAAATATCAGTCAATTCTCTCAGACTTCACTGTACCTGCAATTCCATACCAATAGCTTTCTGTCCCCGTTTTCTCCACCTCGATCTTCTTGAGCTTCTGCTGCCAGGCATTTTATTCCTGACTGGCGTTACACACTACTTATGTCGATATATGTAGCACCCACCACAAAACACTTGACATTCAAGAGTTAATATTTTTTAGTATTTATATTATCCATTTTTTCATGTTAAAGAACTTATAGTCATCTAAAAATTATAATGACTATGCAGTGAAAGTTAGTAATTATGAATTTTAATTCGAATAACTATAAAATTAATAGCGAAATAAATGTAGCAAACAAGACCCAAGAGCTTATTATTCGATTCCTACTGGTATCAAGAGTTCCTACTATAATCTAGTCCACGAAACTGGAATAAAACAATAACCAAGTGTTTATTTTTCAAAATTGACTTAAAGCTGAACAATCTCCACAAATCTACCATCTAAGTAAGCAGTTGAAATTTCATTTCTTTTTACATTGAATTCATTCGAATTTACATTTTAAGAAATTTTCGATTGATTGCTTTGGTTTCAGTTGACAAAAATTAGTCAATACTTGATTTCAACGAACAGAATCAAACAAAAGGATGTTCGATTTATAATTGCCTAGACAAAAGAATTTTTAATGCTTCTTACTTCTCAGTAAATACCCAATTAGCATTCAGACAACAGATATGTAACGAAATATCACATACTGTCTACATATAGATCAAGAGATCAAAAGTAAGTGATTAACGATGACATATTGGCATTTATTACATAATTCTGGGTCACCTATTTTAAAACTGTGCAGTTTTATACTTTAGACTTATAAAAAACACATTTTAAGGCGAAATTTATAATAATACTATGTATTTCTTGTTGAGAGTTCTTTATAATAACAAACCAAATGGTATTAAACTAAGGAAGTATGTTTATTAAAGCCCGATATTTGGTCGGTCACTTTGGAACTGATCATCTTTATAGGCAATAATCTACTTTGAATTATGCATATTATGCTACAGAACATTAGTTAAATGTATTGATTAGTTTTTCCATGGAAGTGAGTTTCTTTGGAAATTGTTGATAAGTGAGAATTATTTATGAATACAGGTGAAAAAATGTTGACTTTTGAGAGATGTTCAGCATTTGTATGCACAGAAATGAAGAGAATCAACTAGTTTTTTCTTAATCATATATACTATTGGAATGAGGAATTCGGACTTAACTGTAGCTCCACAGTATTATGGTATACCAGTATACCGGTTTTATAACTTACTGAGCCTGATTATTATTATAATAACTTTTGACAGCCTGTAATAGCAACCAATCAATAACGAAGTACTTTGCAGCTGAGAACTCAAATCAGAAAGCTGTATAAAACTAATTTACTTTTTAATCCAAATTGAAGTCTTATCACTTAATGCACTGTTTTATAGGGAAATATTCGTCATCACACAGACATAAAGGTGACTGATTGGATGTAAGGTTACATCTTGCTCGTTTATGAATCAGATTAAGATATCTACTTTTTTAAATATGATGGAATACTGATTAGATTTATCATAAATAATATTGGACACAGTTAAAGTCCCGGAAGTTTTATCTTGAAAACATCCCTCGTCTTTAAGTGTCTGAGAAAATGAGCTACATTTAAAACTTTAAAGTTATACTGACAGTCCATTTAAATGGACAAGTTAGCAAATATTAATTTTTGATTAACAGTTTTAATGACTTCCCTGTTCCAAAATATAAACTATGCTACAAAATGTCTAGGCATTCCTAAATAAACTGAAAACATGCATTGAAACATGTAATATAAAAAAGTGGTTCAGAAAGATCGCTTTTTGACGGGTTCATTCATCACGGTGTATAATTCAAAATATTTATTTTTACATTCATTTCACAGAGATGATCTACAGTAAATTTGTTTTCAGTACTAGTGATTCAAAGAGCATACTAACAAAGAAGCAAAAGAAACAGAAAATTTTATTTATTTAATAAAAGGCTTTCAATATAAATCAAGAACTTATGGAAACTGAACTAAGGTCAATGGTTATGGAAACAGGTTATGTACAATGAAAAAAAAATTTATGATTAGTTCGTAAGATCAAAGAAAGAGAGTAGGTGGGAGGTTGTACATGATGGGTTCGGCAAACTACAGGTTACGATCACGGTAAAAGAAGAAATCCAGTAAGTTTGCTATGTAGACATAGTTGTGGTTTCTCTATTTGTCTAGTAAAAACTGTAACAAAACAAAGAAGATGAAAGTTCAGTGGCTGTTGTAGATATCTGTTTATCATGTAGATGAGTTTATTTTCACTAGATGGTGTGCATTCACACAGTGCTTAATAACTTATATTCATATAAATTTGTTACTTGCTCTTGGTGACTATGAATGCTAATAGTTTGAACCCACTTAGATGAAACACTCACTAAGCAACCATTATATCCTTATAAATTATAATTAATGAATTAACAGGCACTCACATTTGCCCACTTTCATATAATTATCAACTTGTTAAATTATTGTAATTTTGATTTATCCTGCCTGAAAAGTTTTTTATGATACATAAACAATTGTTGTGTTGTATCCTTCTTAAGTTACTAATGTTTATTATTTCGGACTTGATATTCAGATCCTTTTTACCCATGGCATTGTAATTTCTTAATTATTTTGATCTATTGTCAGGGTTTTAATCCATATTATTGTATGAATGACCTATAAATTTGAACTTCTAAATCCGAAGTTATCTTGATTTGTCGGGTTTTATTCTGGATATCGGACAAGTGAGCTTAGAAAACTGAATTGTGGAGCAGTGGTCGTTAAGTACATTTCCTGGCTGTTATTTTACCATCTCTGTGTCATTAGTTAACAGAACAATATTAGTACTAGACAGATAATTTGAGCGAATAAATCAATACTTAAACTAGATCGATTCAGTACATTCATTACGGCCTAATCTAACAAGGATCAAAAAATAACTCAAAAGGATTTGGTTTTTTTCGCTCACAATGTAACCTTCAAATACATCATTGGAATCATGAACTCATTTAAGTTAGGAAACCGTCAAAAACTTGTACAGACTTAACAATGTTGTGGATATTCACCATCAGTCAATTCCATACTAGGACGAAAAAAATAGTTCCCTGCTTTCACTGGTTATCTAACTTATATTAATTCATAATTCGAATAAATTCTGAAATCTCAATAACTTAATAAGCATATTTAAATAATATATTAGACTTGAAAATGAACTGAATTTCGCCGTTTAATATCCCTACTAATTGATCATTGTCATTTTTGTTGTTGTTGTTATTGTTGTTGACATTAGACTATGCATTCACTTAAATAAAAGACAATTTTCATGTATTTATTTACTAGAGGAAAAAATATTTGAGAAATGTTATTTCGTGTATGATACAATTACATTGCTTGTTCAATAGTCTAGTCTAAAAGAATAATAATAATGATAATAATTTCTCTTTAATGTAATCATGTGAGTAGTATATTATTATTATTTTTTAATAAATAGATAAATTGTAAAACTATATTTCTCTTTACTCTAATGTTTCACACTAGTAAACTTAACTGTAAATATTTTCCTATATTATTTTTTCATTTAAATTTTATCATGTTGTGTTGTGTTTTGTGTGTGTGTCTATTTCTGATAAATGAACTGTCATATCTTAGTATGATTATTAAAACATTTATATAAAAATCTGTCATGGTAACTATATTTGCTTTTTAGATAATGAATAGAATAACATTCATGTGATATTCATTTAAGTAGTTCTCATTTATTAAAACAAAAATATCTTTGATGAAACCTGAGATTAACAATACCAAATGAAGTAAAGGTTAAAAACTTGTAGTTGGTAAATTAAACAATCAAAAAGCAAAAACAAATTGGAAAGAATAGTTAATTTCTTGTCAATGAAATAAATAATGGTAACGTTTTGTGTAGTATAAGTACTAGGAATGTATATTTAAATGATCTGTTTATAAATAGAAGACAATATATAGACTATATAAGAACTTTCGTTTAAATTAGAGCGAATAGTTTCACAGTATTTGAGCGCCAAGTTGATGTAAGACATTAAATAGGAATAATATATTTGTAAAATCTCAGAGAATGAATTTGAAGTAAATCCAACGTTTCGCCTGGCAATCTGGTTCAAGCTCTTTCAGGGAAATATATCTTCAAATTCATTCGTTGAGATTTTACAAATATATTATTCCTAATAAATATATAGACTATTTATTGTAATATTCAGGATATAACATCTACATAAAGGTAACAGTTTTTTAAGTAATAATTACAATTACCTATTAAAATGTTCTTAAATTGAAAATACAATGTAGGAGATAAATGAAACTTTAAAATTAGTTGACATAAGAATAGATATCCAGCATAGAATCAATAATAGTTCATCATAGAAAATATTTTTTCGTATGTATGAATAGCATCTCAATATAATTAAGAGGTAAAGAAAAAGATATTTTTGTGACTGTCAATTAGAATATCATGATAACTCAATGTCTGAAATCAAGAAATATAGTATAATGTGCAAGACAGTGGTATAATAGTGATGAATGAAATGATGGAGAAACTTTGTAGCTCAGGTGAATGTTTTAAATTGTATTGAATGCTTTAAGCAAGATGGTTTAGTTATAAACCTTTCATTTTCATTCTGAACAACATCTTCGGTGCTTACTTTGTATAGAAGGGTTCTTCCTAATTATTTTATAATTGTGATATCATTTCATTCCAATGATCTTGTTTGTAATTATCTCTCCTTGTAGGTTTCATGGTTTTCATTTGCCTTCACATTCACTTTAACTGTTTCTGCTGGTTGACCTTTGAATTTGTGATTGACTGGTGCTTCTCTGAGTGAATTTACATATATGATTCTGTAAATTGTTTATTATTCTGATTGAGTCAAGATTATTTAGCTGTCAAAATAGACCCAATCTACCTCAGAAAACTCAATATCACCAAAACATTACCAATTGTATTGTTAGAAAATGAGATGGGTAATTGGAAAAATTAGAAAAACTAAATGATATAAAGTCTGAATAAAAATGTGAAGAATACTTTACATGGTTTATATGAAACATCTTGATTTATGGGCCACACTTGACTCCGAATTTGTGAGAAATAGTTATTACAAATCACGACCAAATGGAAGGATATTACGAATGTTAATTACACACATCTGTTTCCGGGTTTCACCATCGTTCTTCTGTGATACATTGATCAAACGTTTTATAATGATAAACGCAGTCCTGCGTCTCTTCGGTTTGCGGAAGCGAAACCTGATCTTTGAATTCAAGAAGATACAGTAATAAGCCTGTTACTACCCTTGTAGTTCAATTTTTTTGGTCACAAATTTTATTTTGTTAATGTTTGTTGTATTTCTCTTTTATTACCGAATCCTCATTTTATGTACATTTAAACCACCCCACTTCATCAATACATTTCCACTCACTCAATACTCTTAAATTTTGTTGAATTCATCAAATCTTGTTAAATTGTTGCGTAACCCATCTTACCAGTTTCTTTAATTCCGGGGATCTTGTGCAAACCCTTCATAACCTTTATAATTATTATATGCTCACCGGTGACTGGTTCCATGAGATATTTCCTGGAGTTCTAGTGAGAAACAGTAATCAGTGGAGTTCAACCAGGTCTGTTGGGAGATATCAACTCACTGAAGACATTGGTGAATGGTTGCTCAATCTCGTGTATTGGTTGAAGTTAGACATTAACACCATTGGATGCCGTTCGGCTCAGTGGTCTAGTGGTTAAGGGCTCGCGCGCAAGAGTGATAGTTCCTGGGTTGGAATCTCGTGAGGCGGGATTGTGGATGCGCACTGCAGAGGAGTCCCGTAATAGGACGAAACGGCCGTCCAGTGCTTCCAGGTTTTCTATGGTGGTCTATTTTCAATTGACTCATGATTTCAACTATATAAAATTACTAAAATCTCCACAAAACCCCCTTCTAACAATTTGTATTATCTGTTTCAGAACTTCACTCAATTATTATGTCACCCACCCCTCAGTGTTTCTTGATTCCAACACCAAATGACCTCCGATCTGTTTTTGCACCCATATATATGTTTATTATTGATAACTTTTGTCATTCCAATTCTTTACTTTCACTTATGTCAATTGTTTCACACTATATCTTACCTCAATGTAAAATTTTAATTCATATTTGGTTGTAAGCAGCTGATGAGAAATTACGAAATACAATGAATTCATATTATTCTACATCCATGTTCGTTCTGGTTTTATTTAAATTCATAAAAATAACTAACCGCATAAATATTTAAGACTATGATTAAATAATAGACTGCAGTTAAACATGATGTTCTTTTTGTTTATTGTGCCGATAATCACTTGACTAGTTGTATGTTATACGTTTATTGTTAAAAAATCAAGAATAAGTATAAATGAAGTACTGACTTATTAGCACCATATAAGAAAAGGAATACGATCAGCAATACTATAATTTCTTTTCATGCTTCTTTGAAACAACTTTGGAAGATGCATAAAATGAGGTTATTAAGTCAATCACCAATGTATATTGTAGAGACGAATAATGAAATTTTAGAGTGGATAGGTGAGCCTTTTTAGAAAAGTTCTATATTTGAATCATATTCCCTTTATTTTGTATTCCACACATTCTTTCATTCAGAGAATTCCTGTTGGTTAATTTTATTAACTTAAATAGAGCAGACTCATAAATGATTCTATATTCTATCTTATTTAACCTCTTATTACTTAATTCTGCTATTTAATATATCTTTCATAGTTGGAACTAAATCTCTCCTGAAGTTAATTCACATTCTTAGAAACTTTGTTTCTTTATGACTCCTCCCAATTTACTATATTTTTGTTCTAGAATATTTATTCACTTGTTTTACAAAAAACAATCAAACTTATACGACTTGCATACATATTGTATTACAGCTATTACTTTGAATTAATATACAATATAATTTCAATCAATAATTGCCGAAAAAACTAAGCTCTTTATTTTAAAAAATGATTGATAAAAACGATTTTGAAAGTAACTAAATAATCAAAAAAAAATTCACCAAATGGAATAAATTAATATTATTATTTATAATATTCCGCTATCAACACTGTTTTTTTTGAGTTATTAAAATCAATATTTATCTCCAAGTAACTACTTTGAGAGAGAAAAAAAACATAATTGGAATGATGTCAATCAAATCTTATATATTTAGATTTTATAATTCTTTTTTAAGATTTACCTTTGATGTTTGTCGTTAAGATTATACAAAGTCTACCATGTTTATTCTTATATACCTGTTCATTATTAATAAATTAAAACTTATTCCTTTCTCTTTCAAAGCTTATCTCTTTTCTTTTCTTTTACAGAGAAGGAATTAAGGTTATCATATTTTTCTGATTAACCTTTATATATAGTACATATAAACTATAAATACTAAATGATTTGTAATTTATTAGTAAAGAAAATGTGCCTTTCATAAAACTATTATAATAGAGCAATATGGTAGGGTTACATAGAATTATGAGAATCGGTTGCACGAATTAATAGAAAAAACAATGCCAAGTAACGGTTACTCACAAAAACCACGATTCATTGAAATCAAGTTTAAATATGAAGAGATATTAGAAGATGGAAAAGAGTTAGAAAATGTCCATCTTCAAAATACACATATTTCAAATATAAACAATCGTATAGAGGTATACTGATTTTCATTTACTGATCAGTGGTTGTTAAGTTTAACTCTTGGCTATCATAATAAATGTGCTATTTATATTCATTATTTGAACTTCTGTAAGTTGATATTCTTTAAATAAAATTCTATATTATTTCTTAGGATCATTGATATGATTTGATGGATGCTGTGTGGATCATATAATTTCTTCATGTCCTTGCACAATATTTGATACTACTCAAAATTACTACCTTGGAAATTTATTTCATAAAATACGTAAAACACTTTTTGGTTCCGTTTGAAGCACTTAATGTAAGGCCAATTCTGTATTTAAAAAAAACATTTCAGTGAAGAAAATTTTTTCTTTTCACGATGTTATTTATCAAAGCAGTACGGTCATATTCATAGTTTTTTTATATAAAGTGATCTACAATGAAATAGGAGGTTCTTGATCATTAAAAAAGTTACCAAAATTAAATTAAAAACTTTTTTTAAGTCCGGAATATACGTTACACCATTACTGGAGACTAACAAAAATCAGATAGAATAAAAGCGACATAAGAAAGAAAACCGACAAAATAACTGCTCGTTCGACTGATACAAAGAAGAGCTAATGACATCGTTGAAAATAAACTTTTTTTCACTGAAATGTCTTTACTTAGTTTAATGATGCACTGAATTTTGTTTCATCATTTTTGCATGATCCAGGAACTGTCACTGAATGTTAACAAAGTTTGTACTTAAAAAATATATAATTCCTAGCATGAAACAGAATTTTATTCTCTTTGTATTGTTTGTTTGTATCTACCCCACTGATGCTTAGGACTGCAACTGGTCAGTCTGCTGAAATTCTTTATCATTATTTTTCACCATAAGAGATAATTTTCATTAATTCTAACTTTACATAAGTAGTGAGTTTTTTTCTCTCTCTATCTCCCTCATATCTAAGCATTCATTTATCTGAAATTTTGATTACTTTTTGATTTACTCCATTTTATTTAGTTGGTTTTTACTTTCAATGAGTTTACTGAAGTAGAAACATTCAGGATTAATGGTTATACAGTTGATGCTTCGATTTTATAGCAGAAGCATTTATTTATGAATGTTTATATATATATATATATGTCTTTTATGGCCAGACTTTATTAGTGAATAATGATAATACTTACTGACAAATGTGACATTAGTTAGTTAACATGAGAAATAGAGTAATGAAGCAAAGATGACTTTAAAAACAGTAAAATTAACATTGATATATATACATGTATATATCACAAATGAAATGTGAAAATAAACAACAAGATGATCACTTAAAACTATTCTAATCACAATAAACCAAAGCAATATCATGAATATTCTGTGATTGAAGTTGTTACCTCGTTGTTTTCTAAATTACTGAAAATGAAAAAAATGGCTAAACATATGGCCAGTGATACAAATAAAGAACAACGTCATGCTTTTTTTCTATATAAAAATGACCAGAATTATATAATTCTCAAGAATTTAGAATTTATTAGATCAAGGAATTTTTAAAAACAGTTCCTTGTGAAGTTAGTTTATATGGCAGACTAATTTCAAAAAGTTAATTAACGAAAACCGGAGAGAAATAAACAACTGTTTCAAGTTAATTTAAGACTTCGATCAGTACTTACGTATAACTCGATGATTAGAAACAAGGACTTTAAATGGTGTAAAGATTTTGTTACCTCTAGATACCTTTAATAAGCGTATTACTGTTTAATAGCCGGCACTTCACAAACAGTCAAGGGATTGTAAATAACAATTTGGTTACTGTAAATCAATAAATGAACTATGCTTGTCATTAGAGATTGCTTATAATGAAAATTATTCAAACAGAATTTTTACTTCTCAATATTTTCATACACATGTTCAACTGTAACTCATTTTGTTGTAATGAAATACATAATCATTTTTGTACTGATAATATTATGAAATCTACTGACGTCTACAAGTTTTTTGACAGCAGAGTTTACATAAGCTTTATAATGATGTTCATCAACTTGATGAACATAGATACCATCTTTCAGTAGAAAAGAAATAATGGGACATAATAAATAACTATGTTGTGGACATTACTTACAAGAATGTTTGTAAGTAGTGTGTAGCGGAACGTGGGGTCGAATTTAAAAAAGCTGTCAGACAGAGTGAAGAGTTTCATCGCATCAAAAGCACGGAGTTGGTAAAACAGTTGCAAACCAGACGAGGAGATAGTTCAGAGGATAGAACACACCGAAAAGTGCAAATGAACGATTAAAGTCCATTTATATGAATGATCTAAATACTTCGTATTTCTCTGATTTAAGGTACACTACTTCAGCCAATTGTTTTGTTTTACAAATACTAAGAGAATTTAGGAAACAATTTTAGTCTACAGTGAATATTTCACCTCGATATGATTAATAAATTATCTGTTGGTCTAAAACCAATCGAAATACGCTCTAGAAATTCATTAATATTTATTAAAGAGTATGTCATCAGTTTAATAGAATAGATTTGAATCATTCGACAAAAGTTTTGTATATGTTAACTCTGAGTTATACACTAACCAACCTGAACATTGATAGACTCATATTAAAATTAATGGTGATAGTTAGAAAATAGTTGCTTCCACTATTATCCTTATCTCCATATTCAATTTCATTTACAACAAAATTGTAGAATTTATAAGGTGTATCTAAGTGAATTATAGAATGATTTCATAATAAAAAGTCTGAATTGGAAACTGTCAGAAAATCATTAAATTGAAATTCAATGCCATTTACCAAGTGTTTTTTTGAAAACCCTTCTAAAAAGGATGAATATTTAGCACCTCCTATAAATAATAACTACTGATCATTAAATACTAAGAAATTCACAAAAGATCACAATAGAGCACATACATTTGGTTGACATTTTTAAATAATGCTTCTGTTATCACATATATATTAAGTCCGAATGTATTGTGATCTTGTTTTATTTTCCTGAATCCTATCTAGAATGAAAATAAATCTCATTAGATGTCAGTAGATCAAAAAAACGAAAGTACATCTTCATTAAAGGTCTTGGAAAAGGAAATACTTATTTAAAAATAAGTGACTAGAGATTATCTCTATATAAATCGCTATTTAATCTTATAAAGGTTAATATAATATCACAGAATGTTATCGACTATACTTATACGAATTTGTTAACAGATAATTCTTTATTGTTACTTAATTATGGGTACATATTATATTTAAGTGTAAATTCACTCTATATAAGCTTGTGATTGCATAGCAAACCACTTCTATACACGCAAAAGGTAAAACAATCATACATCATACTTTTTGACTTGGAATGAATTCGTTTATTTCTTCTTGTTTAATTGTGAAATCTTATAGCTAGATATTAGTTTTTTACAAATATTATTAGTGCTAGTTTCCTACAGAATTGTACGGTCCCATAGAAATACTAAAATATACTCATTCAGAAATATATTTGGTTTAGTAATATTTTGTTATAAGTGAACTGTATAAATCGGATCTCATCATAGTTTATTAAAATATACATAACAAATAGACTAAATTCTCAAAACAACTATCATGTCAGCTAAAGTTACACCGGATACAAGTGAAGCAGACAATAACTGCAACCAGGTATCTTTCAACCATTACACCGATGACTAACATGAAAGAAGTATATCATGATTTAAAAGGACGGTACACATAGTTGTGGTTAGAGGTAGACTGACACCAAAGTTTTAAATTGTATATCAACAGAGAAAGTCAATAACGTTTAAAGATTCTGCGATTTGGTGCTGATGACTGATGGAGCGCTTTTAGATA
This sequence comes from Schistosoma mansoni, assembly GCF_000237925.1. Lineage (NCBI taxonomy): Eukaryota > Metazoa > Platyhelminthes > Trematoda > Strigeidida > Schistosomatidae > Schistosoma > Schistosoma mansoni. Next base: position 232,544 of record NW_017386084.1, on the reverse strand, counting down.
GTGATAGCTATAACAACTAGAATTTTTATGACAAATATCCAGTGTTTACGAGATTATTTGACTTAGTAAGCTATAGGTCGCTATGTCTGATGACTTTTTACACACTTTCAGTACCTAATATTTTTGTCACAAGCTTATATAAACTAACTGATTATTTTGCACTCGCTTCTTGTTTTTTCAGTACGGTTCTAGGTATTTGGTCATTTTTAATGGATGGTGGTTTAACCACTCGACTGTACTAAGTCTAGTCAATGTGGTAATTATTTGTGGATTTGTATACCTTGTAGTTTGGATGAGCGTGTTTGTCTCAGAACATCGACTATAACATTACCGGCCAGGAGGTTGATTGGATGCAAAATAAAAATGATTAAGTGATAATTTCAGTGCTAAGAGAAGATAATTGTTTCAATAATCTTATTAATTGATAATTTGTAATAGGATAGAACTGAAAGAATAAGAGAGAAACGGAGATAATACCAAGAGAGATAAGAAGTAGTCACTGGTTATGTCTTAAAAATAACAGCGATAATTTGTGAGACTTGCATCAGGAACAACCAGCCCGAGAGGGATGGTGCATCCATGTTTACCAAGTATCCTCTTAAAGTTATCCACAGTCGATCTGGGATCAACTCAGCCGGGAGGTCATTTCAGATGGGAACAACTCGTAATTAAAGAAAGTGAGGGCTTACCGGGCTATTTGCTTTGTAAAATGAAACCCTTCTAGGGTTGCCTCGAGGAGCATGGTGATAATGTCCTGGCAATATGCTCTTTTTGAGGTATTATGGCATACTTAATATGCTGTGCCCCATTATCAGATCACCTCTCATTCTTCTGTAGTTTAGAGAGAATAATCCTAGGTTTTTGAGTCTGCTTATGCAAGATATATGTTTTAGACATCACCCAGTCTGTTGTTCGTCTCTGCACTTGGTCTAAGAGATTTATATCGCTTCTAAAGCCCGAGATCACCCTCTGAAAAAACATTTGGGAGCGGATTTCCATGAAGGGTTTAAGTGCTTTGTGATAAGTGAGGCAGAATGTTTATGACATGACATTTAACAGGTTCGGTCTTATTACATTGTCTACTACCTATTCCTCCACTGTTGTAAGGTCTTTTTTGGATTTCCAAATATTTGCGTTATCTGCATAGATCAGTGCAGCTGAGCTTATTTCATCTGCAGATAGTTAATAAAGATTAGAAACAGAAGGGGACCTAAGGTCGCTTTTTATGAAACGCTGAGACCCACCTCGATACGGAACATACTATTCTCTAGATAGTTCCGGGGCCAGGATAAAAGTGGGTCAGTGAAACTCATTTCCACAACCTTTTCTATAAGAAGCAGGTGAGGTACTGAATCAAATGTTTCTGAGAAATCGATGAAAATTATGTAAACCGGTACCTTATGGTCCCATCAAGTCGTCCAGCTTTCCCATGGCTTGAGAAGATTAGAAGCATATGACCCATTATGAGCTTCGGGGAGGATCTTGTTTCTATCCATGTGTTTCCTCATTTGTTCATTCATCAGTCTTTTCTTTACCACCCAATGTATTGGGAGTAATATGACTGGTCTGTAACAGGCTGGATTTTTTCTATCTCTCGCTCCAAAGATTGGAGTGAGAGTGGCCAAGAGTGGCCAAGATAAAGGCTGTTAAATGTATTTAAGGTCAATTGACCATCAACTATCTCACAAAACCACTAGGTGTGTTGCAGCAGAAGAGGTGAACATCTCTTACTACATTAAATTAACAATCTGATGCAGTTCGGTTGCAATTTGTTTGAAGGCAATAGAAGTTAACTGGTTTGTCAAAGCTCTACAGCAAGATGTTGAGTACCAACCGCATGGATTTCTCTTTCTCACTCAGACGGTCAACAGTGAAGTTTCAGCCAGATGTGGTATATGTTCCATCGGAGAGGGATTCTTAAAACATGTGATAGTTTTGTGGAGGAAAGTTCTTTAGGAGTTGTCACAAGTGAATCAACTTATTATCTTTGTTACCAATAAATGAAGATTTGATTTTGACCAAAAACGGCTGAATTATTCTCCATTTTTCGTTGCGATGTAAAGTAAAAATCCCATGTATTTTCTGCCCTCTTGATTAAAATGAGCATTTTATTAAAAAAAGCTCTATATGACTTATCAACTCATAGCTTCAAATTGATTACGATTGTGTTTTGTATTACATATCATGAGCTGACCTACATGAAATATTCCGGGCTGACTTCTGTCGTGTTGAATTTCCTGGTGGTTAAATAAGTTGATTAACAGATAAATTGTGTGTTGCTTAAAGGACGTCTAAGCGACTTCATACCCTCACATTTCATGTTGTTAACATGTTCAACAAAATAGTGTATTAATGGAGCCATTCAAAATTCATAAGCTATGTATATTAAGTATTATATACATTGCTTAATCATAGATTAAATTAACTCATAAAATAATGAGAACAGTAAAAGTTTATTTAAAACGAAATTATACAGTATGACCAAGTGTGTCTCTTTTTTCCATTAACCACATGGACATCAGTTCCTACCTCTTTTACCTAAAAGGAGTTAAAATTTTGGAAAAAATGTTGTTATGTACACGGACATGATCTGGTACAGATCCTCGGCCAATCGCCTTCAGCGAAAGGGTTTGCAAAGAAGAATTTAAAAAGTTAACATTACTCTCAGAGGCTCACAAAATTTATTCACCATAACACCTGTTTTCCAATGTACCGGTGTAAACAATAATCACAAGAGTTTTGGCTACATAACTCGGAAATGAGACATTTTTAAAATATGGATTGATGAAGTTTTTTTGCAGGTAACACAATTACCAATAGATTTACGTCATTCAAAAATCATAGTAACATCTCAAGACCTTTCAGACCGAATTGGAAATTCTAACACCTTGTTTTCAACTACATTTGTCTGAAAATAGTTAATCCCTCATCGTAGTACGTATAATCATTCAAATTGATCTCTCGTTATTTATCTCTCCACGTTCCTTGCCCTTCATCGCTTATCCAGGGGAATATAGGTGACTTTTGCTGAATATATAAGCTATAGGCTAACCGTCACCATATCCCGGATCCCGTTATATTTAATCCAACTGTTTGAAACAAGGTGGTTGGTACGATTTACCTCTACCATCACCTAACACGTTTGTCGGTGAAGAACAAATGAAGTGTACTTCCTACAACACCGTCACAAGTGTAATCACGTTTGCTAACATTGAAGGCTGGAATTCGAAAAAATATGTGGGATATAATTTAGCTGGTTATACTATTTGACTCTGGTTTCGAATTCTAGATTGCATTAATCTGAGGAATGTGTTACTGTTGCTTATTGTCGTTTGCTTTCCATATTAAAACTATAAGTGCGTTGTGTTCGCTACCTGGGTCATCTACCCACCACTTCTCTCTTTCGTCTCCTTTCCGACTCTACTTACTCATACTAAAATGCATGCTCTCCTAGTACACCAAAGCACTTTAATAAGACTCAAACCTTCACAATATATTCTGAGTTGAAATATCCTATTAAAACATTACCACTGCGATTCCTTGGGTAATCGTCGCCAAAAGGCTAAAAGACAAGTGAAGTCACACATTTTCTTACCACTGGCCGGACACACTTTTAATGCACTTTCAGAATGTGTAGACTTTTCTCTTTAGGTAGGGCAGTTTTTCGAGGAGTATAGGATTTTATGTGCACACCTGTGGCTGAGAGTTTTCCTTAGAAAAATTCAGTGAAATACATTCATTCATGGTAGAAGACGCGTAGCACTAAGTAAACCCCCAGAAAAACAGTCCTGTGAATCCTCGACATTGATGCCGACCTCGTTAAATGTAATAAGAACGAATAGGCTGAAGGAGGTCGAACAAGCTTCCTGAAGGTACCACAGGTATTGTAGTTTGACAACACTTTACCAGTAATACCTTCTATAATTGAATCACACCCACCTAATGAAATCAAAAGTCAGAAGTGAGGAGGTTGGAAGGTATATTTGATAAATTATCAATATATCGAGGAGTGGCTGATCTAAACTGGTTAGTCATCGCAGGAGACGTTGAACACGCTGTTCCAACTCGTGACCGGTGTGGATGCATGACCGAGCGCCTTCAGCTAGGTGAGTCCATTAAAACTAATGTGGTCAGAATCCAATGTCGAAGACTTACAGAGCTATTGATTTTGGGGATTTATTTACCGCTACGGATCACTCCCTCCCCAGTGAGGTAGTGATGAGCCTATGACATGGCCAGCCAGACGTTTAAACCCAACCAGTTTGTCGCTGGTAAACACTCCTCTGATAGTTTGCCATGTTTAGCAGCGTCTGGTCGTCTTTCCTAGCATTGAGAGACCATGAAGTACAATATAGTAATAAGGAAACAAAGTAAAATGAAAATTTCGGCTCTTCGTAAAATTCATCGTTCTTTTTAAAGTCTTTTCCAGACGTCCTGGAAAAGAATAAAAGAATGTGCAGGTGCATCTCGAAATACACTCACACGCGCGTAAAGACGCAAAGCAGAAGAAAAAAGGTAAATAAACTAATACACCTGTGATGGCGTAAAATTGGTTTTAAAAATTTTTGTCTAATTGTTTCTAAATGAAAAAAATTAAATAAACACATATTATTAAAAAGTTTTTTGTTTTTGTTTTTTGGAATTAGTATGTAAGTATCAATATATTAAACTTTTTTATTATATACAATACAAAGGAAAATCAAGATAAAGCAAAATGTGATGTGGTTTCTCACATGCAATAGTCTTTTAAATGTTCTGGAAATCTTACTCTTCCTCCAGAACTAGGTGTTTATTTTCAGATACTGCCGAAGTATCAACGTGCGTGTTAGCTGTCGGATGAGTAATTATAAATGTAGGAGCCTTGTCGATAGATTGTACTGAGGGAAAATCGACGTGGATAGGATTTCCTTCTATATACGCTGCTTTGAAAGTAAAGGGTTTATGATCAGTAAAAAGAGTGAATTTCCGGCCTTCGAAAAAGTGTTGAAAATGCCGCACAGCACAATACATGGCTAGAAGTTCCCTACCGAAAGTGCATAACCTCGATTCACTGTCTAGGAAACGTCTCGAAAAAAAGTTGCTAAGAGTGGTCAACCCATTGTTTTAAAACTCCTCTGATTGTTGAGTCGGATGTGTTCACTGCAATACTAATAGACCCTTCAGTGTCCTGATGTGCCAAAATGGTCGCCTTTGTGATAAGTTCCTCAACTGTGGATAATGTTTTTTCGTGCGGTGTCGTCTGGAATAATGGATTTCACCTTTCCATGAAGTTGGTCGGTTAGCGGTTTCATATACAATGAGCGTTTCGGTATGAATCATCTACAGAAACTTACAAGGTTGTTAAATGTGCGCAATCGCCTAATGGTGGTCGGTTCTCGGTGACACAGAATGGCCGCCACTTTGTTTCTAAGAGGTCGGTTGCCTTGAGCATCAGTAGTGTGTCCTGGGAAATCTAAGGAGTCCGTTCTGATTTGTTTATTCTTGTTCTGCGTTAAGATATTTACGTATTCCGCGACTCCTTTATTTCTATTTCCTTAGTTTCTTCCTTTCCTCCTTCAAAATCAATTCAAAATTCTTGTCAATTACGCAGAACCTGTTTTACTATTACTATTATTATTACTATTCTATTATGAATATTTTATTTTCCTTTTCCTTCCTTTCTCAAACATGGCATATGTAATGATAACATTATTGAAAATTGTGAAGTATTGCATTTTTGAAGAAACCCGAAATGGTTTCTTCACAGCACTTATGTACCCATAAGATGTTTGTGAATAATAATAATAATTTTTACAGTAATGCCATGTTTTTGCAGTCGTTCGAACACAATATCCAGATGCTGGAGATGGGATTCTCTGTCCGGACTTGCTATCAGTCATCAACATACGCATGTTGAAAGTTGAGACCTCGGAAAACGTCATCTATGAACCTTTGGAATGTCAGGGCAGCATTTCATAGCCCGAAAGGCATTCGCGAAAATTCGTACAGACCGAGGGCGGTGATGATAGCGGTTTTTGGAATATCACCAGTGGCCACCTGGTTATAGGCTTTAACTAAGTCGATTTTCGAAAAGACAGTTATACCTTTCAAGGTATTTGTCAAATCGTGAATGTGAGGCAACGGGTAACGATCGAGAATGGTTTTTACATTCAAACGCCGATAGTCACTATTTGGACGCCAATCGTTGACGTCCTCTTTAGGGACCATGTGCAAAGGAGATACCCATGGGCTGTTTGACGGTCGAACGATTCCTAACTCTGTCGTGTGGTTGAACTCGTTTGTGGCTAACCTCAGCTTATCGGGAGCCAGTCGGCGTGCTTTCGAGAATACAGGTGGTCCTGTAGTCGTGATGTGATGTTTAACGTTGCCAGTTACTCACGAAATTTCGGTTGCGGTTCGTATATCCCACAGTAATTATCGAGTAATCGTTGATAGAATGGGTCTTTTGTGTGACTAGTTGTGACTGGAAATAATCTGCAAAGAAGTTACGCAAGCAGATAAATTAGCATTTCCGTCCACTAGCCTCCCTTTCCGCGTATCGATTAGTAGATTGTTATGTTGTAGGAGATCTATACCAATGATTGGCATAGAAACATCTGCAACAACGAAGATCCAGTGAATAGATTGCGTAAACCCACGTTAAGGTAAACGCTACTTTTTTCGTATGGCGGTTGGCTTCCCGTTTGCCGCCTGTAAGTATAAAACAGATTCGCGAAGTCTGTCGTTAGAATTCGCATTAAGAACGCTAACTTCTGCGCCAGTATCGAAGAGGTAGAGAACTTCCGTGATCACATCTATGACGTATAACAGATGGCTATGTTCGCCGGCTACGGTTGCCGTTACCGCTTGACGACTAAGAAGTGTCCCGAATCGTTTTTCATGTCATTCAATTTTGAGTTCGGGTAATTGCACGGTCTTCTGCAATTTCTGGAGGACTTTCCATACTGGTTATGATACCAGCACCACTCGGGGTTATCCGTCTCCCATGGTCTAGAGACAGATTGCCCAAGTAAACCGCTTTTTTGAGGGGTATGTGACCGTTTACGGTCATTACGAAATCGTGTAAGTGTATGACATAATTCTATAATGTCATTCTGGGTCGTTTGAGGTTTTTTCGACTGAAGAAATATCGGCATTAGGAGACTTCATGACTTATAGTATGCGGTCAGCAGATGCAGCCAGCTCATCCACGGCGTTCTTTGAAACGAAACAAGTACTGCTTGCACCTGTTGAGGAAGTTTAGACAGGAAAAGTTGTATGAATAGGCCATCATTTTAAGTTCTTTGGCCAATTACATCTCTCATTCTCAGCAACAAATGACAAGACCAACGATCTCAAACGATATCAAAGATTTAAAGCTGTACTCTGAAACCGATAACTTAATTCAAAAAACAATTTTGTCTGCATTCACTAGCCACGAAAGACTGAATATTGGGTATTGAAATTTTTCATGGCTCGCAGCTCACGTTTTTACGCTACTGTGTCTAAAGCTTCTCATTCGGGTGTGTATTACTTAACTGTGTTAATTGATGGGTCACCTAACGAATTAATAACTTTAAACATTTTTATTATTTGTAATTTGATCACGATATCAAGTCGATACCAAATTGTTGCACGTATAAGTATACTGGAGATGATGATGTGGATTTGTACTGTGAAGATGACACCAGAGGCTTTCGTTATCTCTCTCGAAGTATCCTAATATTTGTCAAATACTCTCCTAAATCAATCAATTGGAGACTAATACTGCGTTTCCTGTACTAGGTTCTGAAAGTTTGTTACTCAATGGTAAAGCTGTATGGCACGGTGGTTCTTTTTATTATGGGCTCCTAAAGTGCCTGATGTGTCTTGTAAGTTGTTTTGACCTAGCCAAAGGAAAAACTATCAATTTCAAAGTCATCTATTCGAATTGTTTATTTTCCCATATATTTAAGCGAACTTAGCTTTTAAAGGCACTCATTGTAATTTATACAAGGCACCTAAAATTGCAAGGGTATTGGACCCATGTACTCTCTTCAAATACGTGCGTGTATTCTGTACATGCTTCTCTAACTTTATCCCTCTAAGGCTGCGTGAAGCGTGGGGAATGTGGTACTGTTTTGCTTTCTTAAGGTTCGTCTTAATCGTCATAGTTTTCAAACCTTTTACTCAAGAACCTGGTCGTAGAACCTTCTCATGAACCCCAACCAAAAGCCCAATGACTTCGATAATTAAGGTAGAAGTCATATGGTGCGTTTTTGTCGCTTTTTGGTTTCCAGATTGCGAAACTACATGTACTACAGGTTGACTTGCAGAGTTCTATTTCATCAAATGTATCAGGATCGCCATCGAGTTTCCAGTTTCTTATGTTTATTCTCAGTAAGCTTTAGGTTTCGTCTGTTTTTTTTTAACTATCCAGCGCATGAACATTTTTGCTTCTCTATGTCACTCCAATCGATGCTCCCTGGTTTTCTAGTCTTCTGAAGAGTTTGTTAAGTTGATCACCGTCATGTCAACTTTATTACGCAGAAACTAAACCAGATGCTACATCTAATTTTAGAAAGTGGCGTTGTAAAACCATTCAGCAATCTAGATTTTCACCTTCAATATATTTCAAACGCCGTGATAAGCTTATACTAAGTTGTTGCTTTGCAAAAGTTTAGTTTGTTCTCGCGATATCATTTCAGTGCGTTTGTTATCATTACTGAGAGGGCGGAGTAAACCTCCAAATGCAATAACTGATTGAGACAAACTTCGTATCATTCATTATAAGCTAAAACCTTTAAATTTTAGAATTGAAGTAAAACACTTAAGTTTAATGTAACTGGTTGTTTATGTAAACTCTGAGGTAGACATTCGTATTGGGTTCATCAGTTAATATATTTTAGCGGTTGTGAAGTCATAATGATGTTGTATTGTCTAGCACTTTGTCGAGCCCAGACGGATTATTCTAGCTTCCGGATAGACCAATTTATCCATTCTTTTAGAGTCACATTTTGACCTTGTTAATTATTCACTAATCAACCTTGACTGTTCTCATGTGAGCGTTTCTGTGTGTAATACTTATCCTACTTATCACACGTCTAACTTGTTTTTGGTCTGACTATAAATAATGAGTTACCCAGTCAAATGGAATTGGCTCACATGCCTTCTCTTATCCATTTCTCTCCGCTTCCTTCGTTGCGTCTCCCTGATTGTCTTTACATCAACGATTGTATGAAATACATATGTTCGACTTTAATTCCGTTATTCACTAACGCGAGTTCAGTGATTATTTACAAGGGTAGCCAGGACGTATATTTCTATAGCAATCAACAAACGATCTAACTTAAGCCACAATAAAATTTTAGTGACATATTTTTCATCGAATTCTTGAAAAATTGCTTCCATTCACTTAATTCAAGTTCGTTTTACTGTGTTACTTCACTTTGTGAAACTTTCCTATTGAACTTTTCCGATCTAGTAAAACGTCAGATTTTGCACCTTCTAGTATGTTAATCTAAGACAACTATTTAAAGTTCTCGACAGTAACTGTATAAAAGTGCAGATTTCAATAAATCCAGTAATTGATATCACAGAATAAAACCAGTATTTAAATTGCAAGTGGTTTCGCACGCAATACGAACAATAAACATCACAATGCCTCCAACAACTCGTAGGCTTTTACAACTGTGTCCCAACTATTTCACCATCACTTGGAATCTTTATACCATTTACTAGTCGAGTAGATTATTTGTTTTAATCACTATAAACTGTTCATCTTCATTAATAGCCTGATTCTGCAAAATGGAGGTTAGTTACTATAAAAAAGGATCATAAGTTGGAAATTTAGGTGGTTCAGCGCCACTCTGTACACACACTTGTTTTCCGCTCTCTCAAAAGAACACATGATATGTTTGAAGCTGATCAAAGTCGTCTTCCGGAAGTTGATGAGAAAAGGTAAATAACTGGTATTGTCTATTATTCTGCTTAGTAATTCATTAAAGGTCGCTATCAAAGCAAAAGATCAGTATGGACCTGTACTTAAGGAGCCTGGTCATAATCCACTAAAGCCTAAAGAAAGTAAGTGAATGTTTGTCCCATCTATTTTAGATGTCCCTGACACGTCACAACCGGGAGCTATTGTTCCATCTGAAAAGGCCAAACCAAAGTTAGTCAATAGTTTATATGATAAATATTTTTAAAGATCTGCACTTGAACAAAACGCTTCTATAGTTCAAATAGGTAATGAAAAATTACTGCTTCCAAAGAAAGCTCCTACTATGCCCAAACCCACATGGCATCCACCATGGAAACTATGTCGAGTAATTTAGTGCTACTTACTTTATCCAAAAACTTTTAGGTTGTCAGTGGTCACACAGGATGGGTGCGCTGTGTAGCTTTTGATCCTACTAATGATTTCTTTGTTACTGGCGCAGCAGATCGAATGATCAAGGTATAGAGTTCATTTAATTCGCTTTTATTTATTTATCTAGGTTTGGGACTTTGCTAGTGGGACATTAAAACTGACACTGACAGGTCACATAAGTACAGTTAGAGGTGTTGTTGTCAGTGCTCGTCATCCTTACTTATTTTCATGTGGAGAAGACAAAACAGTTCGTTGTTGGGATTTGGAGCAGAATAAGGTACCCATGAGCTTTATAATATTTACTTAAATATAAAGGTTATTCGTCATTATCATGGTCATATGTCTGCTGTTTACGATATTGATATTCATCCAACAATCGATGTGGTCCTTACTTGTGGTCGGGATGCAACTGCACGAGTATGGGACATGCGAACCAAAGTAAGTTGTTAAAGTGTAAGGAGTTTGATCTTTCCTTCAAATTAACATTGTTATTTGCACTCTGAAAACAGATTTACTTTTTAGCATAAATCATTATATGAGAATTCTCTCTTTTTCTTCCTAGCAAGATTTTACTAGCCACCAATGTGTTAGGACAAGTAGAACTCCTAAAATAAGCGAATTAATATGCTAGTTACTTCATTCTTTATAATCAAATGAATCATTGTTGATAATTAGGCGATTGCCCTTTGGAGGAAAGTAGCAATTAAACTAACCTCATGACGTTTATTAAAAAGTTATCTCTTATAAACTTTAGCGACTAGATCCCCCTGGCTAAAACTGATTGATTCTCAAAATCCAACCAATACCCTAGTCGGCCTAATCAATATTGTAACCAATCCCTCTTAAAAATGTGCAGAACCAACCTACATAGGCTTGCTTCTTTTTTCAACCCAGTACGTTTAAGCCTCTTCAGATGGGTGGAAGCTGGGGTCAATCAACCTCTCAACAATTCCGGTAGATCATCCAAACCGCAAAACAGCTTAAGACTGGTTTATCCCTTAAATTTCATTGCCTTCTGTTCTAACCACCTGGTGTAAGAGTGAATTAGTCGTTTTTAATAGCAGTTTCGCCAATAATTCGCTTGATAAATCGGAAAAATTTTCCAGTGCTCTTTGTCACCATCGTTTTCACTCATTTTCGTGTAGTCTAGTTGACTGCCACCCACAGTCATGGTGCACACTTTTTTACTGTAGCCGTAAGTTCTTTTCGCTAATTTATACACACAAGGATGAGTTTCAAAGCACACATTAATCAAGCAGAATCTCCAGGTATACTTTGGCCGTCCATGACTTTTTGTCTTGTGTGGTCATCAGATTCTATTTCAGTCTTTATGAAAACCTGTAAATCGTACCAGGCTATCTTTAAACGAAAATCTTCGCGCTTCACCAAATGCTTGGATAAGTTCTTGTATACATTCTTATCTCTGAGTTAAAATTAGCTGTTGCGTTAGTCCGTGTTTACACAAACACGTAATTGAATTAAAGAAAATTAAGAACCCAGACATATGCTGTGGAAATAATGAGTCATTTATCAGTCTTACCCAATGTCATTTATTCGACACAAACAGAGACTTCGAAGAGATAACATCTTATTTCTATCTTAGTTCATGTCATGATCACTCCCGCAGAGCACAAACAAATGTGTACTATTCTATTTTTGTAATTCAATGCTCTATCAACAAGTACAATCTCACTAGACATTACCATCGAGGACCCAGGTAATCTAAGAGTGAACTGTGCTGATTCTTACACTGGTTGAATATAGTCACATGAATAATCAAGCTTGAGTCCTATATCGGCCGATTTTAAAGACAAGACGTACACAAGAAGCACAAGATTTCATCGTTTTGAAGCATTTCTGCTATATTGGCTAAAACACCTGAAGTTTAATAAGTAGTTTGGAGTGTTGTTTTTGAAATACCAGAGGTAGAATTTTGCAAGCACTTGGTGACTGCTGTCTCATGGTCAAGTAGAAAGTCTGGTAACTGGAATATAAGGGAATCTAAGGAATAGAAGGGTTTGTTAGCAAACGTCAGTTGTTGTTGATAAGCACTACCTTCTCCAACATGCGGTAGAAAAAATCGATGGTGTGTACATTGAAAGACGTACTCGCTTCGGCGGTACATATACTAAAATTGGAACGATACAGAGAAGATTAGCATGGCCCCTGCGCAAGGATGACACGCAAAATCGTGAAGCGTTCCATATTTTTTTAGCCCCCAAATGCCCTGGTACGGCCGAGAGTGGGGAGAGTCTGCTCTCCCTCTCGAAATGCTCTCACATGGCCACGCGAATATATAACCTCTGCCAGGGAAGTCCTACTCACTGCCTTCTCGTGGCGGGGGTGTTGCTTACGAAAGTGAGAGGACGAAAAGCGAATGTCCGGCGCTTTAACCGGGTTGGTGGACACGCAAAGTCCATCAAACGGAGTTGGGAAACCCTGATTCCAAACCAATGGTGCACATGGACTCCAGTATCCTGAAGGAACAAATGACGTACGAACCAACCGTTAGTCACCGGCTACTATGTGACTGTATCTCCTCACGATGCTCCACTGCCTTGTGGATCAGACCTTTAGGTCAAAGGCTCGGGGTGTGGCCCCCTAAGAAAACCACCTGCTTCGGTTTGGGCACCCGGGCAGTATCACAGCCCACAAACAAATGACATGAAATGACGCACTACATTAACTACACTGCTCTCGTTCCTAATAGAAGAAAGACAAATTACATTATCATTATTATTATTATTATTATCATTACTATTATTTACTACGTCGCTTTTTCACTCCCTTTATTCCCAAATTGTGTATCCTTTCTTTCCAACTTATGCAGTAGTTCGCCCATGGTGGAAACTCTGTCCTATCTAAACGATCTCCAGTCACTGTCCGGTTGAAATTGAATGCTTCCACCGATTACGAATACTGAACCAGTCTTTTTGAAACCACGTACGCCGTTCAAGCTGGCTTCCTTCAACGTCCGCACACTAATGCAGATCGGACAACAGATGGGGCTGGCTATGTCTTTAGAAAGTCTTAATGTTGACGTTTGTTGTCTATCCGAGACCCGTATTCAAGACTCTAGTGAAGTACTACAAATTCGCTCTCCGTCTGTCGCTTCGAAAAGCTTGTTTCACGTGCGCTTATCCGGGGACTCTGTGGCATCTTCGTCCGGTCTTGCTGGCGTTGGTGTTGCACTAAGCGCTAGAGCTGAGGTAGCACTAATCGATTGGATCCCCATTAACAGTCGGTTATGTGCTGTTAGATTAGAAAGTTCCATCAAAGTGAGAAGAAACCGGCGTGAGAAGCAGTGTCTTTTCATCATCTCCGCTTATGCCCCGACAGATGCAGCCCGGATGCAATCAAGGATGAGTTTCACCACCAGTTAACAGTTCTTCTCCAGAAAGCGCGTTCGACAGATATTGTAGTACTAGCCGGAGACTTGAATGCACAGGTCGGGCGTCTAGGCACAGAAGAGAGTCGTTTAGGTGGCCGATGGGGACTTGTTGGTCGCAGGACAGATAACGGGGACCGTTTGCTGCAACTGTGCACAGACCACAACCTGTTTCTGGCTAGCACTAACTTCCGGCACAGTCGTCGCTGGTGTGCCACCTGGCGTCCTCCCTCTGCATCTCAAGCCTGGACTCAGATTGATCACATCGCGATCAGCTACCGCTGGCGTGGTTGTGTACAAGACTGCCGCTCCTTTTGGAGTACTTATCTGGAGTCTGATCATGCCCTGGTCTGCGCCAATCTCACCTTACTTTTCAGTCGCCGAAGGATTGACCACCACCAACGGATCGATGTTAGTAAACTGGCTGCAACTTCTGTTGCAAGTAAGTATCGGGCGGAGCTAGCCTCTAGACTAGCTGCCATCCCATCGAAAAGTATAGATGAGCATTGGTTGCATCTTCACGACGCCATGAAAATGGCGAGTAAAGCCGCTTGCGGCTTCGCGAAACGTCCCGCTTACAAGCACTGGGTTTCTTCTGGCTCCTTACAACTGATGGAAGCCCGTCGGTCTACTCCGGGTGGCCGTGAGCTTGACCATAAACGAAGGCTGTTACGTAATGAAATCGGGCAAAGCTTGCGTAAGGACCGAGAAGCCTGGTGGTCGGAGCGTGCTAATGAGATGGAAGCAGCAGCTGCATCTGGTAACTGCCGGAAGCTCTTCCAACTCATCCGAGCCACTGGCAGCAAGAAGTCTGGTGCGAGTGAAACAATCTACGAGGATGACGGGATGCCAATCACTAACAACTCTCGACGTCTTGGACGATGGGCGGAATTTTTCGAAGGGCAGTTCAACTGGCCTGCTGCTCCGGCAACATCAACCAGTTTGTCCTGCCCCCTATGGCCGGTGACGACTGATCCACCAAATGAGGCGGAAGTCCGCAAGGAACTCCAACTCTTGAAACACTACAAATCACCGGCTCCAGCTCTTTTTAAAGATGGTGGTGACTTTCTGGCTAAGGAACTGACGGTGTTGTTTGCAAAGGTTTGGGAGCTAGAAAGTGTTTCAACATCATGGAATGAGTCGATATTCGTCCCTATCTTTAAAAAGGACTCACGTTGTTCCTGTAATAACTATCGAGGGATAAGTCTACTTCCGATTGCGTCCAAACTATTGGCTTCTACCATTCTTCGTAGGTTGTTTAAAACCCGAGAACGATTGACTCGCGAGGAGCAGGCTGGTTTTCGTTCTGGTCGAGGATGCATTGATCACATCTTCACCCTCCGCCAAATGTTAGAACACCGTCATACTTATCGCAGGCCAACAATCGTAGTGTTTCTTGATATCAGGGCTGCCTTTGATTCGTTGGACAGGACTGTTCTCTGGGATTGTCCATTGAAGAAGGGTGTGCCTGAGAAGTTCATTAACATCTTAAAGGCCCTGTATACGAACATCTCAGGCAGAGTGAGGGCATACAACTACCTTTCTCCCTTGTTCCATTCGAGCAGTGGGGTTAGGCAGGGTTGCCCGATCTCACCATTCCTCTTCAACTTTGCCATCGACGACATCCTGGAAACAGCTCTGGTGGATGTAAGTAATGGCGGTGTGGATATGTTGCCTGGAGAACGACTTCTCGACCTTGAGTATGCGGATGATATTGTCTTACTGTGCGATAATGCCCAAGGCATGCAATCAGCACTTAATCAGTTGGCAATCAGTGTCCGCAGGTACGGCATGTGCTTTGCACCCTCCAAGTGCAAAGTACTCCTACAAGACTGGCAGGATTCTCACCCTGGATGGTGAGCAGATTGAAGTAGTTGAGAAGTTCGTGTATCTAGGTAGCTATATAAGTGCTGGTGGTGGCGTGAGTGATGAGATTGATGCACGTATAATGAAAGCCAGAGCGGCTTGTGCCAATATGGGCCATCTTTGGCGCCTTCGTGATGTTAGTCTGGCTGTAAAAGGTCGGATCTACAACGCGTCGGTGAGAGCAGTTTTGCTCTATGCTTGTGAAACCTGGCCTCTCCGAGTTGAGGATGTTAGACGACTCTCTGTGTTCGATCATCGTTGTCTCCGAAGGATTGCTGACATCCAGTGGCAACACCATGTTAGTAATGCAGAGGTTCGGCATCGTGTGTTTGGGCGCAGAGACGATAATTCAATTGGTGTCGCCATCTTGAAACACCGACTTCGGTGGCTTGGACATGTTCTACGAATGTCGTCCCAGAGAATTCCACGTCGTGCATTATTTGCCGACTCTGGGACTGGTTGGAAAAAGCGGAGAGGAGGTCAGTGTATGACATGGTATCGTGGCATGAAAGAAAGCTGCAAAGGGCTAGCTTCTGTTGGTCCTTCACGACTCCCTGGCTGGGGTCCGAGAGATGGTGCAACACAGTGGCTAGAGACGTTATCAGATATGGCTCAGAATAGAAGCCAGTGGCGATCCTGCTGTAACCTTCTTTTACTTTCTTCATAAAGAGTGGTTCTAACTTTCTTAACTGAAAGAGTCTTCTGGTTGTACACTTCAGTCCGCCTTATCTTTTCATCCCTTCTCTTCCTACTTTCATTATTTTGTGTGGCGCATATGTATCTGGTACCCTTTTGTACCAATATGTATGTGTTTAAATAAATAAATAAACAAACATTGAAAGATGGTTGTGGAGTTTAAGAAACAACTGGTCAAGTTAGTCAGCCTTTTTGTAACTTTCAAGGTTACATAACATTGCCTCTGTCTTTTACAATTTTATCGCTAGAACACAAAGTCTTTGTAAAGGGACAATGTTTTCTCGAAAAAACACCCCTAGTTCGTACATGCTAGGTAATTATGTTATTTTTTGGAAAGCTTCATTCTATAGTTTTCATTTTGGTAACACATACGTCTGTCATCCTTTTCTTTGCGCAACGGGTTATGTTGTGAAAAGCCGCTACAATTAGTTTCGTAATTAAAGATAACCAACTGAAAAGATATACTTTTTATCAATCGATTCGAGATTATATCCTACTATTCTGATAACAATGGATTCTAAGTAGTTTCGCTTTTGAAAAAGAATTCCTTCCCTTTGCGTAATAAGTTGTTAACTGTTAACCTCTATTTCAGGTCAATGTTCATACTCTAACAGGACATTCGAACACAGTAGCAACAGTACGTTGTCAAGAATCTGATCCTCAAGTGATTACTGGGTCACATGATGCGACCGTCCGCCTTTGGGACTTGGCGGCAGGACGTACCATAGCCTGTCTGACAAATCACAAGAAATCTGTCCGAGCTGTATGTATCCATCCAACTCAGTAAGTTCCTTAGGGGTTTGACTTTTAATTTTCTACTTGTTTAAACGCAAATTTAGTGTGGTCACTTATAACATTAGACTAAAATCAGGGTCGCATTAAGATTGTTTGCTAGTTTTCTTCCTGGTTTTCAATAGTGCAACGTATGGGAACCCCCCGTTTTTGAAACTTCATTTTTGTAATCATGTTGGCTCTTCATACTAGTGTTCTACATTTTGGCTATGCTTCATAGCTGCTTGGCCAGGATTCAGGACTTCTATTCTGTTTTAATTAAGATATTAGTATGTTCTTGCATCGCAGTACCGCAGATACTAAGAGTTATCCATTGAGTTACAATAAGTAACTTTACAACTAAAACACCCGTGTCTTTTTGCTGTGTTCGTAAATTAATCATCTCTTAGATAGAAAATCGTTGTAGTTAATTTATTTCATAACTTAAGTTTTATTTGATGTTTGAATGCCTTCTTATCTTTCAGGAATGCATTTGTTTCTGGATCACCAGATAATATAAAACAATGGAAACTCCCCAATGGTGTCTTTCTTCAGAATCTATCTGGACATAATGCTATCATTAATGCCATCACTGTTAACCAAGATAATGTGGTCGTCAGTGGAGGTACTTACTAGTTTTCATATGCATACCTTTTTTCCAGTAGTTTATTGAAATCAACTCCTAATAGAATCATTGTGTACGTATTGGTCATTTAAATAGTTTTTAGTCTATTTCATATATTTCTCGGTCAAGTGATTGAGCTCTGCCATTGGTTTTTCTGTTTACTTCAGGCGATAATGGCAGTGTTCACTTTTGGGATTGGAAATCTGGGTATAACTTTCAGCGTCTTCAAGCTCAAGTTCAGCCTGGCAGCATCGATTCTGAAGCTGGGGTATTTGCTTTAGCATTTGATCGTAGTGGATCTCGCTTGGTATCCTGTGAAGCAGACAAATCAATAAAGATCTTCAAAGAAGATGAATCAGCGGTAATTGTGCTTTTTGTTGTTATCTAAATTGCATACTTTCATAATAACTTGACCTGCATCCTACTGGACTACAGTTATGCTGAATTTGAGAGCCTAGAATGAAAGTAGTATATACAGACGCGGAGACAGTAGTTACTCATTAATATATATATATATATATATATAATCTTAACACTCCACTTCAAGTTGTCTGTAACTGTTTTCAATAAGTATTTTAAATGTGACTACTTCCGTAAAATCTTTCCTCACGAAATTCGCATAATTTTTCCTCAGGGTTCTTAGTCACACAGTGGAAAAACATCTAACTTGCAGTCAATAAGCATCACAGTATAATCAGTTATCGAAATAAGGAATCTGTAATATCCGTTTCAGTGGATTGGTTACGAGTATCAACACAACTCGAAGTGGTGAGGATCCTGTTTTTTCAGCATCCTATACTTACTGTCGTGTAGCATTTTTCATAACTTTGAGAATAACAGAGTGGAATGCAAAAACATATATTTTCAAATTGTTGGTTTGATCGTATACGATGAGGACACATTTCATACACATAACCTTACAAAGGGGAACGCTACATAACTGACTTGTTTACCATTCCCTTGGTATTCATCCCTGTGGTTGATAAATATGGTAGTTAGGAGGGACATGTTCTTCAGGTCCTGTGTTGCTTTCTGATTGTCTGGATAAAGACGACCGCTCGACCTTTGCCACAGTGGCTTATCTATGTCGAAGTGCTAGTATCCACTGTGCAAACAGGCTACTCCAACGCTGTCCTCTGAACATTTGCTTTATATAATTGAATCACCAAGTGGGTTATGTTGAGGCTAAATGCAGTTTCAAAACAGCAAATCAGTTGCTGAAGCTGAAATTTGGTTGACTAAGGTAGTTGGAACACGCAGTTGCTGTCCAACGTTTAAAAACGAGATCTAAAAATTTTTCTTAACTAAGCTTCATTCCACACTATCAGCATTTACTTTGTGGATGAATCAATCACTTATGTTTTATTTTTCAGACGGAAGAAACACATCCACTGTACTGGCGCCCGGGCTTGCTGAAAAAATCGAAATACTAATTTACCTAACCCACTTAACATTTCGACAACAGTTTGTATAGTATGTTCCTATTAAAGAATTTGTCTTACTAAATACAATCGATTTAGATGTTTGATTATCTTAGTGGTCCGGTTTGGTGAATTTAAGACCATAAACCGTAATGGACACCAACGAGTAGTCACGTATAAGCACCGAGAAACCTATTACTCTAAAGGAGTTCCGCGATAACCAATTCCACATTTACATATACATGTATTGAATTATTCGACCCTTTTTCTTAGCGACTGATATTTGTGCCTTATTTATCTGGGCAAGATGATGGAATTAGTAGAAGAAAGATATTTTTGTAACAAAATCTGCCAGTTTTTCTCTCATGAAGAAATGTACGTCCTGTGTAAATAATCAAATAAAAAACGAGGATTACTGCGTTAGTTTTATCTTCTTACAAGGTAATTGGTCTTCTACACAACTAGCTTCGTCTGTAGATTGTTTATTTACAGTAGGTTTAACAACTATAGAAGATACATTTGGCATAGACAAAAGTTTAAGCAGTGCAGCTGCACCATGTACTGTTCTGCTTCGTATAAGACCATGAGTCACTACCGCGAAAGGCGCCTTGGTAAGACAGGAGTGAGTTGCCTCCTGAGGTTGCAGACCTAGACAACCAAGCATTGCAGATACCGCCACTGGTCGACGGACTTCCCATCCGCTTGACGCCCCGGAACTGACGACTATCATATTTGTAAATGACTTTCGTGCTATGCAGAGTAAGCTGCTGAAGTACTGTGATAAGACTGAACGTGCGCTATAAGTTCCAGAGGAAGAGCGAAGTACCGGAGCAAGTTGGAATTCTAAGTGGATACCTCGTGACATCATCAAATTGCATTGTTTACTTAACAGTCGAATTTCACTTGATTTTGTAAGGTCTAAAGATATAAGATCAATGTTCACAGCCTTTTCACATGCATATGCGAAAGCGTTGTTGGAAGTAGGACAGAAGCTCACAATATCAAAAGCACCAAGTTTATCTTCAAATTGACGGAAGAACAAACCAGCATTTTCAGCATTATTGCAATATATCGTCAGACGTGTGAATATTCGTGGTCTACATGATATAGCGGGAAATGACACAGAAGCTCTGAATACACTGCTTTCATTAATATAAGCTTGAAGAACATCTGGAGAAGGGGGTTCTAATTTTGCAATAAGGTTCTGGCGCATAGCTTGTCTTTCCTCTTTGTTTTTCTTTCTTGTAGTGGAGTCTGATCTAACTTCGAAATTGAAGTCATCTACTAATACAGACTGACTGACCGCCACATAGTAATAACCACAATCAAGCAAGCGTGCAAGGAGATGCGCGCTCATTGCCTCAAAAGGAACATCAAGATCGAAGTATTTGCCTTCCATTTCATAACATATCAGGGTAAATTTATTAAGATTTAAACTCAATTATTTGAAAGTTCGGCTTTTCAACAAAAAACCTGAAGTAGAAATAAGAAATATATTAGCTTGAAATGAAAGACGAACCATGTTTAGTATATCTATGAAGGTGGAGATATTGACAGGAAGTAGCGAAATAAAAGGAATATATTGTTATGTCCTAGTAAAGATTAAATTACGGGTAACTTCTGAAAACTATTAATGGACTAGTACTATATACATATTCTTATTTCATAACTATTCAGTAACTCGATTATGTATATCTATACTCCTCTTATTACAAGCTTTATTTTGATCTATAGACTATTATGATACTATTCTTAAATTATACGCAGTTTATTAATCACAGTCTCCCACGTTCATAGTCACTTTTTGGCTTGATCTTGTACAAATGTTACTTCCTACTTTATGGTGTGATGCGGTCTGTTTGCCTGGTATATAAACCAAGTATGTTTGAAATAAATGATTCGCATAGTGGAAGCTGTTGTTTGCGTTCCGGACTCAACTGGTAAGGCTAGGAGGAAAAAGGGTCAATAAGGACGCTGGGCTACTCATATCGGTCGAACACCATTGGTGTGGGACAGTATTAAGATTGTACAAGTCGCATTTCGATTGGTGAATAATTTATGTGATATTAAACCGGGCTTAAAGATACAACAGTAAGCAAAACCAAGATCGTAATTTCATAGGGTAGTATTCATATTCTGTACATAATTGTGAATCTACAAACGAAGCTGTAGTGAAGTCTCCTAACTACTTAACACAACCAGTAATCTTAACTTTGCTCTTTAGTTAAATATCTGCAACATTTATAGCGCTTGCAGCTTGAATACTGCAAAAAAATTGTACGAAATCGGAAGCAAAGGCCATGTAAAAGGTTATCTAGATTTCAACATCTAGTAAATCGTTTTTTCTGAGACTTTCATTACACAAACAACTGACTCCTATTACATGACGCAACTTTAATATCACGTTAAACATCTAACATCAAGCTAGATCAGTAAAGAAAGTGAAGGCCTGGCAGGGACTTGTGGAGGACAGGCCTAGTAGGCTGAGGTAAGGTAAGGTGTAGTGAAGCCTGACATTAGGAAAATAAAGTTTAATAGGTAGGTGTTTGAATCTTCACCAGCTGGACTGCTTGTAAAACCTACCAAACATTGTTTGAGATGAGCTTTATTATTTCGGAAGTTAATGGATCAGAAACCTTCATCATTTGGTTTTAATCACATGGTGAGATATCTGAGTATTGAAAAAATGGTTGTGAATAAACTTTCCTTGGACTGATTCGCAACTTTTAAACATGACCGCAGAAATAGGGACAGTGTTGAAGGTATTTCGTAGTGAAATAATGCAAAGTATTATATGACAAAGGATCAATAACGCTAAAAGAGGGGTTTACGTACGAGGATATTGGTTACGCTAATTATGTCAGGAATAGTCATAGTGCGACATTTCGAAATAAGATTTGTACCCACAACTCAATAAGAAGTGTATACTAGTGAAGAGTCAGACAGGATAAGGTTACGAATAGTAATTTACGAATCCCCAACCGTCAAATTACTGGGGCTGTCTAGTTGACTGAGGAAATGTTAAGTGACTATAACAGACAACAATTGATGGTGTCCTTAGTCAGTAAGTCCAGCCACGTTTGTTATTCACCAAATAACTCGTTAAACAGTTGAAAATTTGACGATGAAACCCAACGTCGGTAGCTAAGGAAATGTGGGACTTATATCTTCGATAATGAGTGATTTGACCTAGGATATACCTTCGAAAGAATGAGAGACAAGAAAGACATTATGCAAATACTGTAAGAGTAGTAGGGACTGACGTAACGAGATAGTCAACAACTTTGTGTAATAAGCCAAGTCAAATGCGTAAGACATGAAGAAGGACGAAAAACAAGAAGATTAAATGATTGTGTACCTTGCTATTTCTGCAGTGTAACAGAGAGTAAGGGGTCAAAAACTAAGCAGGACAACTATACCATGTCGACTCGTAACGCACAAGTCGTAATCTGCGCCTCAATTTCTCCAAACTAAAGTTTTAAAATTAATCCATATTTACGTCCGTAAAAGTGTATAATCACTGATTACTTAAACGTGAAAAGTAATTTATCATACTGACAGAATGAGTCTTCACTTAGATCAATGCGAAGGAGAATTATTTGCCCGAAAAACTCACACTCGCTTGATACTGTTGTTGGTTCCACTACAAACTATACGCTGTAGGGTCGGTGAAATGTTACTGAATATCGAACAGATCATCGATCCCTGTCAAGGTCAAGGATAGTCAACGCTCACCAGTCAATATACGCCATGGACTGGCCCACGCGGCAGTGGTTGTTCTCTCACTTCTGTACTTTCGTGGTTGTACCTTAACTAATATATTCTTGTAATAACGTCTTTTGTGTTGTACAGTCTCCATAGCGTCCATGATCCTTTGATGCGTCGATGGTTCAATCCACGTAAGGGCTGGTCGCGAGGTGTGACTTCAGCATTAGTTGGTTCGTCACCATTCTCGTCTAACTATAGTAGGCCCCCAATCATTTGACATAGATCATCAATGTAGATGATCTTACACTGGTGAGCAAAACTTCGAATAACGCAACCTATCATTATGATCTTTTTTATTGCATTCTATACTTATTATTTTTCATTTTTAACTTCGGCTATCTTTATCAGTTTCTGTGAACATTCGTTGCTTCATATCAATGTTGATTAGTATTTCAACTGAAATAATTAGTTCAGTCGATAGAACTAACCAATCAACTATCGTGGTTCTTTAACAAGCATTAGCAGCATGTAAATGCTCCTGTGTAATATGTCTGTTAAAATATCAACCACTCGTAAGTATAGCCTCAAGGCAACACGAACGCATATCTGTTTGCAACTTATCCACTTGTATAACCAATACAGGATTAACTGTCGATTATAAATTCATCTTTCTGCCTAATCACTATCGACTAACTACTATCAGAAACTATCTACTAGAATATTTTACTTTCTTGACCATTGCCTGCCTAATTTCCAATTGCTGAGTTCCATGGCGAATCAGAGGATACAAATGCTAGAAATTTACGGTGAGTTTGGACTATAAATTTCCCGCAATATCAGATCTTGTTTAGACTGTTCGTCAGGCAATTCTACGTGTTTGGCTTAGATTAAATTTGGCTTTATACAAATTCAGTCTACAATGCTTCATTAATCTACGAGTTTCATCATCAAATTTCAATTACTTAGGAGCAAGAGTAACCCAGGCGAGTTTCATAATTGAGTTAGTTAATTTCGTATAATGTTTGTGATGTCTAATAACATTTCGCGGCTACTTTCACTTAGAGTAGTCATACATTCTGTCACTGCCGTCAAATTTTAGTCGAAACTATGTACATTTATGACTCGTAAGTCAACATACTCCAAAAAAACGTATTTCATGTAAACGAGCAATGTTAGTCCATGTCTTAATGAGACACTTCGTCATACTTGATGTCACTTAGCGCTGGATAATAAGCTTTTTTACGAAACGATCACGTTATCTAAATCTAAACTTTAGTTAAATTGGTGGTTACCATTTAATGTTTACTATGCGCTTTGTATTTGCTGTTATCTCACTCAGTAAATCATGGCTCGATTTCCTTATTGCACGAAAGTCACTTTAATTCCGTCTTCGGCCTATTCACATGCAATACGGGTTTGGAAAATACCTAAACGTCCTCTGAAATTCTCCACGATAGTCTTCGTATATGTTTGCTATTACACATCCAATTGCTATATTAACGATGCCCAAACGAACGTTCAGTACAATTGTCAGTATACGAAAGAATGTTACTTCGATGTGACGTTGCAACACATCCGAACTATTGTAGTTATTCAACTTCGACGTCGTATTTTTTTTATCTTATGAAGTATTGTTTCCGCGTGACTTATCTAATAGATGATTTCGGTACATCAATCAGCTGTTCAACTACTCGACGATCTAAAGACTGTCCAGTTCAATTGGTGGTTTGACGACACTCATTCACGCGAATCATCGGTTTACGCAGTCGAGCGCATCTCCTGCAAATTGACAACGATCTTGTCGTCTCGACCCCAACACTGACAGCATTTTTCACCGATATCATTGACATGAGTCCAGAGTGACACTCTTGGTTTCTTATGTTCTTTTCGACATTTTTCGGTTCACTCATCAAACACATGTGTAGCACCCACCGTTTATCATCTTTTAGAGACTTTATCGTGCCACCTTCGCTCTCGATCTGTATTTCTTCGACCCTTATTGATTTTCACAGCAGTTATCAGTTTTTCCAAACTGACTGCAAGTTGATCAGAAGCTTCACACAAGGAAACCACGACTTATCTTCATGGTTATACTTCTGTACTTACAGTTAGTCTGTTAAATATAGATATAACTAGAAATCGACGCTTACGAACAGTTGTCATCGACACTTACTGACTTTCTACTCTGTACCGAGGGCAGTACAAACATCGGCGTCGATTGATAATACACTTATAGTACTATCACTGTGACATCACTACTCTTGCGGCAAACTTAACGTTTCTCATCTGAGGAACTCAACCACTTGTCAGAGCTATCTTTTTCAACGCGACTTGATAAAACTCTCAAATGTCATGTTTCCTTTTCTATTATTTCTATGGTTGATCGCTTAACATTCAACCAACGTCCTAGTTACGTGTTATTACTCGTAGTTTCTCGATTAGTTTCTGCAGCCTCCTTTCCATTTCTCTTACAGCTCGGCAATACCTGGAGGATTCATATTAATCGTCTGGCAACCTCCGGCGCGCGACTACTCCCAACATGTTTGGTATCGATTCAAACGGCCGTTAAATCTTTTGGGGGAGTATTGTAAGGTCGGTGAAATGTCACTGAATATCGAACAGATCATCGATCCCTGTCAAGGTCAAGGATAGTCAACGCTCACCAGTCAATATACGCCATGGACTGGCCCACGCGGCAGTGGTTGTTCTCTCACTTCTGTACTTTCGTGGTTGTACCTTAACTAATATATTCTTGTAATAACGTCTTTTGTGTTGTACAGTCTCCATAGCGTCCATGATCCTTTGATGCGTCGATGGTTCAATCCACGTAAGGGCTGGTCGCGAGGTGTGACTTCAGCATTAGTTGGTTCGTCACCATTCTCGTCTAACTATAGTAGGCCCCCAATCATTTGACATAGATCATCAACGTAGATGATCTTACAACGGAATTGTTGAGTGTTGCAAATGAGAACATCACACAGAAAAGCCTATCTTTTAGGTATGCGGATTCTATACTAACAATCCCACAGTTATCTCAATGGCATTTTTAGAGATACAGTGCTTGGATATGCATTTTAAAACATGAAAGTAACCTTCTTCGGCTACGTCAACCGGACAGCCAAGTCAACAATTCAGGAGGACTCGAATAGCATGCCTGCATGTGAATTGGTTAAATATATCTGTTGATTGGCATCCAGTAAGGTCAGACATAACTAACCCCGTGAAATTTATGACTTAGCTCACTTAGGAGCTTGGACGAATGCGGTCGAGCCGAGAGACTTGTTATATCTTCCGAGATTTGAGTGATTGTACTGCAGACAAATTCAGGTGTTTCTACTGAACAAAATTTCTTGTAGAATCAATAGGAGCTCATCAACTTACTCTTGCGTTGTTATTTTACTTCCCTATCTAAGGAAGACGATCATAAGGTAACATTGTTTAGTTTTCTTAAGTGCACTAACGATCCAAGATAGCTTTCCCTCAGGGCGAACCAGTCTAGGTAGTTATCGGACAGTATGACTTTGAAGTAGCTTTAAGAACACCAAGCAGCAATATAGTTTTAGACAGACAACGGTGAGTGATGAAAACAAGATCCTCAAAACCGACAGAATCTCTATTCCAAAATATGCATTATAAGTAATGGATTCATCTTGACCTGGTCATTGTTAGCAGTAAGGCAACTCAATATTTTCGGATTTTTCAATATATAGTTTGTTTACGAACACGAAATGTTCATCTGATGCTAGTTGAATGGTGAAAACATCTAGGATCCGAAAATCCTCATTGGTTACTTTGAAAACTGAGATATATTTTCAACCTCTAAATACACTTAACTAGAAGAAAAGTATGAGTCTTTTTCATAATACATCGAATTTCACTTGTTGACAATTTTTGAAGTAATAATTTGCTTTTCGATACAAATCGGAGTGCAATAACTTATAGAGGTGGAACTCCTACTTAGTAAAAGTTCGTTCAAATAAAGCCCTGTTTTAAAACTCATGCACATATTGAAATTCTTAGCAACATGTCTGTCGCAGAACCATGTTGCAGGTCGATATTGTTAAGGAGTTGGTCTAACCGTTGTCGATCAGTTAGATCTCCGCGTTTTAAAATCGATTGTTTGAGAATTTCGTAAGGTTCCGGAACATCACTAGTAAACATACTAGGTGTTACGTACCTGTTAAATTCGCGCGGTCATGCCTTAACTACCGCGAGGAATCGTGTGCGCGAGTCCGTGATTCCGTGCATGCAAAAATCAGCTTCTGCGTAGCAGAACCAGGACTCGATATTGTCAGGCCAAAATGGCGTTAACTGCATCGAAATAGGGGGAATAGACTTTAACTTAAAAACCTTAGGTGAGTTTTCCGTCATAGTAATATAATGAACGAAAAATGTCTCATTAAAATATATCCGGGAAAAACTCGCGAAAAAAAGTATATCATAATATATAAAATTCAAATAAAGAATAACGATGAATAATAATATTCCAAAAAGGATCGGACTCACAGTTTATTGGCTTGGTGTACCAGATCACGTTAGGCTCATCACTGATGAATCGACGGATATTCTAGTTTTACAACTAGCTACCAGTAGCACCTTCTATAATCGAAACCCTTTCGGCCAAATAGAAACCAGAAGTCAGACGAGAAGAGGTAGGAAAGATATATTTGATACGTTACCAATATATCGAGAGGCGTTCGTTATTAGCTGACCATGGAAACGTAGGAGCTGTGTCCCACGCCAAGTTGCAACGTGATCTGGTACGGATGCATGACCGAAAACCTTCAGTTAAACAAGTCCACTTAAACAACGTGGTCAGCATCCAATGTTGAACACTTAGAAAGCTATTGATTTTGGGGAATTATTTACAGCTACAGTCGAAATCTCGATTTGAGGCAATCTGCCATTCCGTCAAAATTATACCCGTTGTCAAGCGCTTTCGTCGCTTCATAGCACAGTGGAAGGACAGACAATGTCTTGCCATGCAGGTGATTCATTTAAACAACAAGGTAATAGAGCTGTACGAAGATCACCTAACTCATTCATATTTCATCACCATTGAGAAGGTTAATGTGTTCATGCTGGTTGTTCGTGGCCAGGGCACACAGTGTTCACATCCTCAGAGCAAAGAAACATTTACCCTGATCTACTATTTGTTTAGGACGCAGTGTTATTTAAGTGAACACAGGAGATGAATTATATTTTGCGTCACTCCGTCTTTATGTTATTTTCATTCAACGATTTGTCCGGTTGATAGCTCTTATGTGGTTTGATAAAATCACTTGTATTGGCCAATGACATCCTTCTTTTGGCGATTCTCAATTCTGTTTGCGCTACACACCGAAATTGTTGACCGTCCATTTATCAGATGAACATTTGAAGATTGTGGGAATTTTATCAACTCAACTCCTAGTTCAAAGAAATTGAAGTCTACGAATTTTTCCATCTATCAACTGAAAGGTTTCCTCCATTTACGTTTCCAGGTTGACGGATCCTATATTTACGACAGACTAGAAGAAAACTTTTTGTTCATTAGCTTTTTCCTGTTTAGCTTGGACAGCGATCATTCTCGAAGGGCATGGCCATTAGTGGTCAGGCGCGGATGCGTGACCGAGCGCCTTCAGGCAGGTGTGTTCAGTAAAACTAATGTGGTCTGCATCATTGCCGAACACCTACGGAAATATTTATTTTGGGGGTTTATTTACCACTACACTAGAATTAAGTGATATTTATTTTTTCTCTGGCTTAGCAATTAAATTTAACATTTTAAATGGATCACTTGTAACAATAAATTTATACTAGGTAGCCGGATGTTGTTCTTTGCTTTCAGTCACGAAACAGTTTTTTTCTCGTCTTATTATTAACGCTAAAGTGTTTCAACTTCTGTCTAAAGAGTACGTTGTTGTTTGATATTGTATGTAACCTCCTGTATGGTTAAGATGCTAATAACACAGTGGGCCTATATAGATATTGAGAACATTATGTTGGAGGTGCCAGAGGTTCGTTACGTTTTAGTTCATGACATCTTTCTACTCGGAAGAAATCGACCCAGGTAGATCAGAAATCAGGGATAAATACGATCGAAGACAAATTTAGGAGTTTCTGATGTGTTTAGGAACGTTCTATTTAATCTGTCTAGCATTTGTAAGGGATACGTAGCACAGCGGCCCCACTGACGATCTGGTGCCGATTTTTGGCCAAGAGCCTTCAGTTAGGGTATATCCAGTACAAATAACCAGGTAAGAATCAATGTCGTAGACCTACAATATTATTTGTTTTGGGTATTTATTGGTCACTACAGTTACTCCTCCTTTGGTGGGGTAGTAGTGATCTCAAGACATGACCAGCCGGGTTTATGGACTCAACGAAGCTTGCTGTGTCCAGGAGCATCTGGTTTTATCCCCCTAATATATGGAGTTGTTACGTATAACTCAGCAGTAGAATCACTAGCACGGAAAATTACGGTCCGTCGAACATTCTGTCGATTCTTCATCCTTTCCAGTTTTCCAAGAATGAAGAATGTGAGAGTGCAGGTTCATGTAGTAATATGTAATGTTGGCTGATATGTTAAGCCCGTATACCTTATTCTAGCTTCTGGACAAGCCAATTTACCTATCCATCATGAGTCATGTTTCGACCTTGTTAATTAATCACTTATTAGCCCTGACTATTTTTTATATGGGCGTATGTGTGTGTACACTTGTTATCCTATTTATCAAATGTCTGTCACTTATTTTTATCCGACTATAAATATTGATTAACACTTGAGTAAAGTGAGTTGGCTTACCCGCCATCTGCAATGTGCGTTATTTTCGCTTGCTCGCCGATATTTGCTCTTGTGCTTGTAGCTTTTTGGCCTGCGTTATTTGACAATAAACTATAGTTGCCGCTTCTCTTTGCCTTCCGATTTTATGCACCATTAAGATTTATATTCTAACGGTTATCGAAGTGAACGATTAGGGAAGCACGGCACTACAAATGCACTCGTACTTGTTTCAGGAAATAAAATGTGTGTAGAGAAAACGCGTTGTATGTATGCAAATAAATACTACAAGACGATGGAAACGTTTAGGCATGAAAAATTCTTTCGGATTTTTATAAAAATAAATAATGTGAACATATATGAGTATTAGGAAGTGAGGCTTTCAACTGTTTGTGAAATCTTATTCTCAGTCCATTTACTTGTGGGTAGTATGAGGTCGTTCAGAATCGTGTAATCTCTATGATTTTGGTAAGGCGACGGAAAAGTTCAGGATCGATCTGGCTTCTATGATTCGTAGAGACGGATGAAGGGCGGTCAAAGTTTGCCACCCATCAATCAATGAAGTCACAGGCATCTGTTACCGCATCAAAGTCCGTAATGTGTACCGCCCCTGGTGATCTAGGTGAACGGTCCACACATGATAACAGATAAGGGTATCAACCAGAATTTATTAACAGTCCTGACAATCCAAGGTGAATATGTTCGAAACGAGCGGCAGGATTTTTGAAAGACCCTGAGGGTCATGCGTTGTATCTAGGCACCTTAGGTTTCCGATAGCTTATACTAGAGCGCATCCATTCCCTTGCATCTTTATTCACACTACGCCAACCAAATCGTCTTGCTATGAGCTTGATGACTGCTAGAACACCTAGATAGGAAGGTTTGTTGAACGTACCGAAGACATTGCGTCGATACTGATACGGTGTGATTCAACTATTCCCATCCATAGATATGTCATAGTAGAGCCTCCTTGCCTTTTCCCATCTGTTTGATTCGTAGTTTCAGGATTGTCAAAGATAACTTGTGCTGAACATCAGCATTTTCTCGAGACTGGTAGACACCAAAAAGGTCCATTCCCTGAAAATTTTTCAGGAAAGTTATACGAGATAAGGAGTCTGCTACTGAAATGTTTGCTCTAGAAATATGTTGCATATTTGAGGTAAACCGAAAGATCCAGTTCAGTTGTCGAAACTCTGGAGAGGATTAATTGTCCGAAGATGAGCTCAGAACAAATAAGAGATTGGTAAGCAGAATGAGGTCCGGATATTTTATATGGTACCGAAAGTGCTGTGCAGCACGTTACACAGCTGAATATTTATTGCCGAAAATGCTATTCCTCCATACATCGTTTTGCAACCGTCTCATAAAGAATACCAAAGGTTGCTAGGTGTTATCAACTCATTGCTCTAGAATTCTTCAGCTCACCAAGTGGGATGAGTCTACGGCGATACCGATGGATGCTCTGATGTCCTGGTGTGAGAGCACGGTTGCTTTTGTGACAATTTCCCTAATCGCGGGAGATGATTTCCCCGCGCTATCATCCAAATTGATAACTTTTGCGCTTCCACGATGTCGGTCTGTAAAGAGTCTCAATCCGATCTGAATCATCGATAAAAAACTACGAATCCGTTAAACGTGCTTAATTATTTGAGTATGGTTGCTTCTAGGAAATACAAAAGGTCTTAGGTTCAAATCTCATGAAGCGGGATAATGGATGTGCACTGCTGAGAAGTTACACACCAGGACGAAAAGGTCGTCCAGTGCTTCCAGGTTTTCCATGGTGGTTTAACTTCAAGTGACTCATGAATTCAACTATAAAATTACTGAAATCTCCACAAATCCCTTCTGATAAATACAGAATTGTCGTCTTTTGTTTTACTAAAGACGAATGTCTTGAGTTTTATTAATGTACCCAAGAAATTCCAGGAAGTTAGTTTTGATCCAATGTTTCTGAGTACTTGAAGTAACGCCACGTTGCTGGAATCATTCGGCAACAAGGCCCAGATGCTGGAGATGAAGTTCTCACACACTTTCAAGCAGTCATAAATGTATGCGTGCATGAGGTTAAGACTTCTGAATATGTCACATATGAATCTTTAAAAAGTTTGTGAAGCAAGTCTTAAACCGTAAGGTATGCGCGAAAATTCGTATTATTTGAAAGGAGTTATGATAGTGGTTTTAAGAATGTCGTCTACAACCATAGGGAATTAGTTATATGCTTTAACCAGATCAATTTTCGTGGGAACAGTTGTGTCTTTTAAGGTTGCTGGCACATGAGACTCTTCCATCGAAATTTTCCCAAGACACTTACAGGAAAAGTCCATAGCTATTCAATGGAGAAGATAGGTCCAGCTTGTATGCAAACGTACTGTAATATGTCACTTTTGGGCTTTTTAGTCACAGTGGTGTTTGAGTTCCATGATAGAGTGGGAAGTATTATGGTGCTAATGGTTTAGCGAATACATTCACCTAGACGTGTGTCCATTAAAAATTACACGGACAACATTACTGTCGAATGCGTAAGGAAAAATTTACTTCCGGGACTATCTACAGTTGTACTCCTATTTCCCGTCCGTCACACGATTTCATAATACAGGCGTAGTCAATCTAGTACTGCTAACATTGTCAGGTATTAAAAAGAGATTTGATTGCGCCAATCTCAAGATCTCAATTGGAAGTAAGCTGCATTGTGAATTAAGTCGGCCGAAAATAGCTTCACTAACTAATGTGAAACTCTCTTACTTTTCTAGGTAGCCGTTTTAAAGGAACCATAGCCCTTTACCTTCAGTTACTTTGAGTTATGCTCTTGAAGATACCACAAGTATTTGGAGTTTGACAATACCTTAACCAGTAACACCTTTTGTAATTGAAACGTGCCCATTAAGTGAACTCAAAAGCAAAAAGCGAGGAGGTTCCGAGATACACTTGATAGACTATCAATATATCAAGAAGTGACTGACCTAAACTGGCTAGCGATCGCAAGAGAAGTTCATCACAGTGCTCCTACTCGTGATCTGGTGCGTATGCGTGACTGAGCGCTTTCAGCTAAGTGAGTACAATAAAATTAATGTGGTTAGCATCAAGTGTTGAGGACTTACAGAGCTATTGATCTTGGGGATTTATTTACCGCTACATTCTCCTTTTCAACATTCATCACTTTATTCC
Organism: Schistosoma mansoni; assembly: GCF_000237925.1. Classification (NCBI taxonomy): domain Eukaryota; kingdom Metazoa; phylum Platyhelminthes; class Trematoda; order Strigeidida; family Schistosomatidae; genus Schistosoma; species Schistosoma mansoni. The sequence continues at coordinate 199,814 of NW_017386084.1, read as the reverse complement.
GCATACTGAGAGATTGTAGTGGATACCTATTAGGAATCCCAACATCAACGGATAAAGAGTTCTCTGTTGATGGCACTTATAAGATAAATAATAGTACTGCATGCATTTGACGAGATAAGATCACTGGATCGGTCTGAACGTACTCCGGTACCTGCAAGTAATCGGAGATTCAAGATCACTAAAGACCAAAGACATGTGTGAACGTATTCAAACGTATAATATAAGCACATAACTTTTCAAGAAGTTACCATTTTACACAAACACAATGATTTAATCGCAGACTACTCAATGAAATTGAGTATTTTGGAGCACCTTCTTTTTTAAGATGTATAAAGTTAGACAAGGGTTAATTTTCCGAACGATGATTTTCTCCCGTCTCAGCATATCGTTGATACAAACGTAGAAAAACACTATGTTTTTTATTTTTTAAAGTAAAAGATGTCAAAATTTACTACGTTTGAGCTTTTGGTTTGATGTGATGAATCTATTCAATGATGAACTTCTTTGTTTACTTCATTTACCGAGTACACCTACTACCGTCAATTCAAAGGACTTACTGAATGTTGTTAATTATACGGGTTGTTTGCAAGCAATTATCGAAAACCTTATTGGGATAAAGGTGACTCATTAGTTTTTTCCTACCACAAACATAGTTTATTCTGTGTCAACTGCATAAGTTTTTTTGCTTGCGAAATACTTCTTGAGGACAAAGTAAATGGTTGTTCTAAAGTATTTTTAATTTCATCAAAATGCTTTCTCACTATTCTTTTTATTTCAACTTATAGTATTTGGTTTTCACTTTTGCAAATACAGATCTCAAACACACTGTCGTTAGATTTTATGGACTGCAAAGAGTAAAGTGAAGAACGCTGTTTACTTATGGGATGATGTTCACATTTTTTAACTTTCTGCGTCTATGTGCATGCTTAACTCAACTTTTCAGTCAAAAATGTACATATATATGCAGCATCATAATTATCCATTACATCGTATGTGTCGTAAGTGTATAGACTCACTGAAATATGTTCAGATAAGCATAAAACCGTGGTTAGAATATTAGCTGAGTCACCCAGCAAATAATTTCAAAACTTTTGGATATTTTGTCACAACGAGACATTATGTTAGTGGACAAAAAGTGGAACTCAGATTATGTTTGCTTACTAATAGTAATACTTTTGGTGACGATATCTTGCTTTCTTAATCTCAATGGAGAAAGGTTGCATCACATGCACAGACTAGCTCAAATACATAGTTTTTGATACTTAAGTATGCCATGTTATTCAAATGTGTTGTGCATAAACTAATGATGGCAAAACCAATTGTACTTTTTTGTAGGGGTTGTTAACTCTGAATATACTTAACCATGAGGATCGTTGAAATCATCGAGGTATTATTTAGTAACCCATCAACATCAAAATCAGCACAAACAACCAAATTTATAAAATTTGAGCTAATGCCATTTAGCGGCTTTTAGAAATAGATTACAAGTTAAATAGGCACAAAACCACTTTAGTGTATTTAAATATAAAACCTAGATGTCAAATAAAAGGTTTATTTAAACTCACAGTATTTTTATTCGAGTAACTCGAGCTAAATGCTGGAAATAAATAAGACTCACATCCCCTTTAGCAAAAATGCATCAGCCTGGCTAAAGTTAATGTGTATTTGTGTAACACATTCAGACAGTGCCTTCCAAGGATATTTGAATGCATTTCTTTGATTGATTTGAAATTATTAGAGGTGATTTCTGTTTTTTATCGTAAATCGACACAGATACCCTAGACAAACGATGAATTTTGTGACTGGATACATATTAAGAATAATTGTTCATTCCAGGTTTTGACATTATCCTATTTGTATTAGTTGGAGTTTGAACTGCACACTGGGCGTTAAAATTGCTGTCATGTTTAAGACAAGATCAGTAAATAAACACATAACAGCTTTAGTTTTTGTATAAATATAGCTGTAACGACTACCAGTTTTGCTTATGAAGAACTTATAAATGACTAGATGGAAGATAAAAGATATATCTGAGGTTCATTTCTTTTCATTTTTTGTTTCTTTTCTTGAGGCTTTTAAGTGAAACCTTGCTTTATCACACCATTTGTGATTGTGAAAAAATAAACTTCCCAAGCAAACACAAATAGTTCAATTTATCAGTGAAAGCTACAATTACTCTTGACTAAAAATATATCGCTTAAAAGCAGCTGTTTTGAAATGGTTCTTCATAAGGAAACCATATGTAACCCCAGTCGCTTGTGTATAACTTTGTTGAGTTTTTGTAATTCTAAGTCCATTTAAGAAGCGTTTATCAAAATGTTTTAAATTCTTTATTTACTTCTGAATAATCACTGCAGATAATTGCACAAAAATAATTATCATTAGTTAGATCAGTAAATTTGTCACGCTCCTAAATTACTTATCTTTATTGTCAATCAGAACAAACAGTGGTCTATGTATCTGCACACAAAAGATCTATGTCAATAAATGGGATTAAGTAGTAAATTTATACGATCAGATTTTGCCTTTTACATAAACGGTTCTGTAAATATCTTAAACTAATAATGTTACTGATGAAAACTGTGAATTCTCGGGGAATTTGTGAAATATTGTGGGTTTAATGTATTACGGTAAACACCTTCCAAGTGGATCAGGGTTTTTATGAAGAGTTGCAGAAACTGTAAGTTCGACGCAAGGTTTGAATGACTGCTAATCTCTGTTAATATTAAGATAGAACATTGACCTTAGCCTGTATTTTCTGATCACCGATGCATCGTCCGGACAATTTTAACAAGACCCGATTTGGAGAAAACCCTTGTTAGCATGATTTCAGAAACTTTCTTGAGTATGGAGCGACTGTAAAACCTTCAATCTGAGTACCTTCAAGGCTGTGTCAAACAGTGAAAGTATGAAGAATGCATTTTAATGTATAAAAAGTATTTTGAAAGTGACAATGTTAGTGCTTCCTAAATCTTATAAAATAGAATTTCCACCATCTCAGTTCACACATTCGTTTTACAAATTAAATTTCAATTCTATTAGTAGTCAAATGTACATCGGTGCGTTTGGCCCAATTGAATTTTCGAATAATTCGTTTCCAATCAACTAAAACCATTAGAAAAGGTTTTTGAACTTATAAATCAAGTATAAGCTTTGGTTTTAAGTGAGAACTGGTTATATGGTTTCAGAGAACGTAAGCTTGAGTATTTTGAATGATTTCTGCTATACTGCGAATAATATGGCGATGTGAGTTAGTATAATGCTGACCAATTCTACTAAACTGTGTTGTGATTGAAATACCGTTTTCTTGGCCAGTCGTGTGAAATCTAATGCGCGCCCTATATTGTTTCAAGGTTACTGGTCATCCAGTATTTTAAGTCTCAAAGATTACGTTAAACAAATATTTCACTGTATCGGGATTCATATCTCAAGATACATCAGGGAATTTTCAAAATAATCGTTTAATTTATCTTACTACAAGGTCTGTAAATATGTAAGTGACTTTAAAACACGTGCTGTTTGTTCATTACCCTTAGAGGATTTTAAAAAACGAGAATATGGTATGTTAGATTTTGGTGACAATATGATACTATAAACCTATTAATAGATAAGTTAATAGTATTTTGAAGCAAAATGTTATTTGTTGAATTGATGCGAAATTATCATCTGACTATAGTAAAACTAGTAAAAAATATGGAAAGACCAGTCCTATGATGGCTAAAGGGGTTGACTTGTAATTGATAAATTTTATGTTCAACTCCCACACTTACCTAGTTTGGTTTGTGTTGTTGTGCAGTATTATCAATTTCCATACTTAGACATTGGCATAAAGTTGATTATACGAAGCAGTACTGGTAAGTGAAATACATCAATTGGAATTAAATCGGTATCTGTTCTATATATTTTATTAGCTTAACACAATAATTCAGATGAAAACTAATTAAATTCACAAATGATTTTATCAAATTTTTAAGCCACATACATATTTTCTAATTGTAAATTTATTTCCCAGGTTGTATTTCATTTTTAGTTCGTAAATGCATGCGTCATTAGCTTCTATCGGCAGGGCTTGTACAATCCAAGAAGATGAAGATCCGCCGGCTACATCTGTGGAGAGTTCATTCGACATGCAATCAGTCGATTACATTGAACAAAGTTTAAGATCATGTACATCTTCAGTGGATGAGTTAGTCACACTCGCATTATCATTATGCCATTCGGTTAAAATATTACCAAATTTTAATAAGATCGTTTTACAAGGTTATCCTTGTGGAATCAAACAGAATGATTCGGTAAGACCATTTATTCATATTTATGCTTACTAAATACCCTTCATTATTAATTACGTAAGAAATAATACGTGTTCCAGTTACGATAGATGAAAGTTTCCCGTACATCTGAATAACGTTGACTTTTTATTACAAATTACGTCTGCTTAAGCGGAATACCCAGGAACTAAGATATTTTACATTATAAACCCTTGGTTTATCATTCCTTTTTAGGCTTATGCCAGTTCATGCACAACTTATGAAAATCACTAAATCAAGGTATTCAGTCCAATTACTGAATAGTATCAAGTGGAAAATCACGGAAAATCATGGAACACAAGAAAATCATTTTTTCTAGGGTAAAGCTTCTTAACAGTGTGCACGCATGACTTTGAGTGTGGTCAGTCCAAGGACATTTGAGTTCCGAAACGACCGAAAACCAGTTGGTCAGCCATAATCGACGTAGAGCTTGGCAAGAACAAAGGCACCTTCAAATTATTAGGTCAAGATTCAATAGCAGATACTTCAAACTTCTGTTAAACTGCAATAATAAGTAACGGTCATCCAGCTCTTAGTTTTTGAGAAAATTACTGTGACTCGGTTTAATCTACTCATACAGAAAAACGTTTGGTTATGGAAACGCATTCTATTTAATTGTTTAAACTATACGATATGGAAATTTTTAAACAAAAATTGATTTTAAAACTGCTAACAAAGCTCAAAAACTAACAAGCTGAAATATTTCATGTAATGAGGAAAATTTCAAGCTGTATCAATTTCGGTATTTAGGAAACAGTATTTTAAACTTAGGTCTGTGAAGATTCTTAACTATAGAATCCGGATAGTTTTAATCAATCCTTTACACGTGTCTTCGATGCTTTTTACTTAACGGTGCAACATTCCATTTTATTTTAGACTGCCACAAGTAAAATTATTAATAAATAGGATTTTACAACTTCAGGAAATGACATCATTAAAAAGAAAGTTTTCCTCACTGAAGCGTCCTTATCTTGTTTTAAGATGATTTTATTTCTTCAAGCATAACTAGCATACAGTTTAGACAAACAATTCAAGTTTCTTAATTTGAAGAGAGGTACATTATTTTTCAAACATTTCAAATTATGATTGTAAGAAATGAATACTTCAGGTGAACAAACGTGTTGTACAGCCTAAATATGTGTGAAGTTCTGATTAGTGAAAGTGCCTGTAACCTAACACATCTAACAGATTTGTGCAAAAATGATTGTCAGTGATTTTTGGTTCTATCTTTTTTCTGCCAGTTGTGAATACATTGGAATTCACTTGGGTGGAGCTAAATGCAACCAGTCAATAACATCTCACTTGACTTACAAGTTGTTGTAAGTGTGAAGCTAACTAAAAATCTTTTGAGCATAGAAACACGTTGAAGTTGTTCACCACTGTATGTTCACCTTCCAATATATGTATTAAGATATTTCAGTTAAAATGTAGATCAACAAGAATATAGTGTATTTATACATTTTGTGCCTATAACTCCATATCGTATCAAGGATAGATTTTACACTTAATTCAGTTTTGTGTTTTAACTTTTATTACAGATACTTAATACAGATAAATATGACAACAATAAAAACCAACCATCATCAGCATTGGATGAACATATCAACTTATCAACAATCAGCAATCCTATTATATGTGTAAATACTTCTTCCAATACTTCCAGAAATAAATCAGATGATTTAAACCATTTAACTTATTTGCATCGTTTCTATTTAAAGCTATTGAACGTTGTACATCTTGATACATTGAACAATACTGTAAAAGAGTTAAGTTTAGGTTTGCTTGCATTACTGGCTCATTCAGAGACTGTTCTCATTAAAGAAACCAATTTATTAGATTGTATTCTATCAAAATTTTCTATATCAAGCAATAATAATTATTCTTTTCAAGCTCTTTATGAGAAAAATTCTTCCAATATATTAAATGATTATCATGAGTTTTTATTAACGACATTATTACATTTAAATGATGATAGCGGAGATGATGATGATAATAGTAATGACACACCTATTACCGGTTATACAACAACACATTATGATTATTCCTCACAATTAGGTGAACTGAGAATTTTATGCGAAAGTTTAAGACAATGTTGGACACAGATGAAACGTTTAGCCAATGAACAACGTAATATGCAATATCGTTTAAATCAGATTAATGCTTCAAATAACTGTGATACAATTTTAACAAAACTCTTTTTAGATGCATATAAAGTTAATTCCTTGTACAGTAAATTGTTAACATTAGCTATTATTAATTCTGCTCAATATTTAATTTATTCTGGTGTATCATTATTAGGTTATATGGAATTATCACGTTTTACACATGATGAACTATGGGAAATGACACGTGGTATTGAAGAGTTAAGTATTTTACGAGGACATTTACATAATACATTTCAAATATATCGTAATACACATTTGTATAAATTAATATGTAACGACGAGAATATATTTCATTCTGCTCAAATTTTATCATCAACTACCGATACTACTAGTACTTTTAGACCATTATCACAACTTATTTCATATAACTTATTAAATGATCCTGTTGATGTTGTATTTTCGATGTCTGTTGGATGCTTATTTTCATTATTCGCTAAACAACGTTCCTTGCGTCTTGCTCATCTAATCTATTTACACATGTATAAGTTTCCGAAGCTATTCTTTAGTGAACCTGATAACAATTATACTACTATCGATTATAATCATGACTTATCAAACAAAAATTTGTTACAACAAGAATTTCAAAAATTCATTCAAGATAATCATGGTTTGTTAGCTTCAGACTATCTTCGAGATGAATATGAATTTATATCAATTTTTTTAGATATACTATCTCAATCAACTGATCTATTATATCAAGTACAAAAATTACAACTTGTATATACACCAGCTGCCGCTACAGCACAAATAAGACAAGTTGAAGCCGAACAACGATTAAAAACTCTTAGTAACACCAATAATTTGAATTCCTGTTCCGCTTCCTCTTCTACCTCCCCCTCGTCTCCATCTATATCACATGCTGTAAGTGTTGAAGGTAAACACGGCGTATTAGTACGTGCTACTTCAACAAATCATTCAAATATGACAGAAACAAAAGAGAGTATTTCTAAAACACCTCGAAAAACAGATATCCATCATAGAACTAACTTTTTACCAAACTATATTTCACGTTATCAGGATACATTGCATCGTTCTAGCACATTAGATCGATATGTGGCTACTGGATCACCTGTTTCACCTTATTCATCAATCAGTAATCATACACTTGGTACTGATTTTACTAAATTACAATCGAATAATCAAACAAAGCCAGACGATCATAATTACAAAAAAGACAAGAATGATTCACTTATTTATACTACAACTGAAAGTAGTAGCATCACTGATAATAAGGAAAAAGAACAAAGTAAACCTAGAGTTAATTCTAAAAAGGGTGTACAATGGAGTGATCATCGTGAAGTTAGTACACGACATCAAATCATAGGTCGATATTTGGAGATGACATGGAAGTATGCTGAAAATACGCTAACAAGTTTATTCCTATCCACATCAAGCACGATTATTAAACAGAGAAACGGTAACAGTAATAATATAACTGTAAATGAAACTAAGTTATGCAAATCTACTTTAATTATGCCATCAATGGAACTTTTAAGATTGGGAAATAATATTTGTCAATTGACGATCACATCAGGTAACTTTCAAATGATTTTGATCAGTCAAATACTACTACTATTAACCCTAATTTTCTGTTATTCGTAACTATATAAAACATTGGATAAGATATAATGGTGAACTAATATTTCACTTACTACTATATAATATTTCCTCTAATTCACATAAAATCATTCTTATGGATTCGTTTCCATGAAGATGTTCTCCATACTGACTAATAGAAAATAGAAGTTATGTATGTTTGTTCGCAATAATATGTCCTGATATTTAATCAATAAATCTGAGGTAGTGTCGTTATAACAAACAAATCAATATTTGTTCATCAAAATCGACCAGTTAAATAAGAGTTCAGCAATATCGTATTTGAAACAGTTCTGTACCGAAGGCATTTAAAGATGGTTGATCAGTGTTACGAATCGATCTCAGTTAGAAATGTAAAACTTTACTTGCCTAGACAGTGTTTTAAATGTTAAGCGCTTATCGCGAGACCTGAAAAACCTGGGTTGGACTCTTGGTAAGGTTCTGAATACCCAGAGCTGAGGAGTCTTGCCCAAGGACGAAACGACTGTCTGGTAATTCCTAGTTTTCAACAGTTATCTGACTAAAATCATTATGTGATCAAAAATACAACAAAGATTTGTTAGTTATTTTGATTTTCAGTGATGGATTCAACAGGTTTTCAACGTAATTCATCCAGAAAACTAAAAATGCCTGGATGCCTCAGAAGTATGCTTTCATAAGTCTGTAGTACTGAAATTATGGTTTTCTCTTAGATAATTGTATTTATTCGTTTTGAATATTGAATTGATATCCTGTGACAATAGCATGAATAATTTGTTGAGCAAATAAGTGATTTGATTAAACTGAATTGCTGCCTCAGAGATAAATGTCTTTCTTATTACAAGTACATTCTCTGTCTAAATAAAAAATAAAAATATTCAAATAACCAGTGTTCCAGTCAAACTTTGACTATTGATGAAAATTCATTTCACTGTGTATGAAATAGGAATATGTTAATGAATTCCATCTATAGATTTGACATTGGTACTTTCTGTAGTGAGTAGTATAACAATTTTAAAGGTATATATCAGGGTCTTTCATTAAGTCCTAAAATGATCAACGATTGTGATAATATCAAGTGTCCTTATTGCTTATAAAACTATTAAGTAACTTTTCATTTGTCAGTTGACTGTAAGATACAGTCTATTTTCTTTTATAGTGACTTATCATAAACGTTTTTAAGGAGCAACAACATTTAATTAGATAAGCATTTTCATGTGCTAAGGGCACAGTGAATTATTTTTGTCTTACAGATTGATTGAATCATCTGGTTACTATGAGAACGCAACTAAAGATGCGAAACAAAAGTAAATAATAACATTTTTCTGTTACTTAAACAAACACAAGTTTTCATATTTTTTCTTCTACGGATAAATTTCAAATTAACTGAAGTTATATTGAAAAAACATATGATTATTTGATTGAAATGCTTTTCTTGTAAAATAGTGAATTTTTAACATTTCCTACTTGTATGACATGTATTAATTCTCAGAGAAGCTAATAGGTTAATGATTCGAGACAGTATAAATATATTGATAATCGATTAAACATAGAGAAGACTAGTGTAGTGAATGTTTAACACTTTTTTCAAAAATGTTTTTTAACGACAGCTGTATTTAGATTTTAAGCGATGAATCAGTTACTGTAGGTTGTTTATTTCTCAAAAAATAATCATGCATGTATCTGTATTTCTATAAGCGTATTTTTTTGTGACAGAGAGTGATATGTCTGTTAGATAGACAATTGAGTATTGGTAAAATAAACTAATGCATATTACATTTAGTTTTAATATTAAAAAGCTTTCAACAGAATGATTTAAGATAGGCTAACAAAAGAATGATCAAAAAATATTTCTGATTACAGTCTACATGAATATTTCGCATAGGTTAAAGAATTATGTAAGTGAAGGAAACTCCAAAGAATTATGAACAAAGTTTTAATTTAGCGCTAAAAAAGTCGAACTGTTGGAATATCTGGTCATTTATCTACAAGTGAATATTTGTAAATTAAAAATAAATTATCTCGAAAACAGATTAGATTGGTAGGATACAAAATTTTGTTAAATTAAAATAAGTCAAGTTACTAATCTTGCTACATTAATATGTAGCTCAGTAATTGATAGATGTAGCACATAAATTTAAATGTCTTGGATACTTTTGCTGAAGATACTTGTGATCCAGGTTCACAAGTAGGCAAAGACGGAGACTTCAGTGCCGATATGTGTTCACATATTTAGTTCCCGTTAATAGTTTATTGTTTTTAATAAATATTATTTACTACTATTGATATATTTTCCTTAGATATACCAAGTACTTTCACTGAATGCTTTTAAATATATATATATATATATATATATATCATGAACAATAATATAATCCTTCATTAGCCACTTCGTCAACTTCGTAACTTCTTCATTCTTTCATTTAATTCCAAACTGCAGTAAGATAATTATGTTTAATATAATCGACAATTCTCCTTTCGATTAGTATCATTTTAATTTCACAGCTAATATGGTGTCATATCAATGCGATATCAGGCTGGATAACAATTCAACTGCTGTAAAATGTGAAATTTTGGATTGTATTAAGTGATTCAACAATGATTATTATTTTTGTAAATTTGTGTGATCTGAACTTGGTGATATAACTATATAGCTTTCTATTATACTTATAAGAAGTATCTTTGAGACAAACTTCGGGATTTTCGACAACTTATTCTGTCGAAAATGAGCTTGACTGGTTAATTTTAAGGTCTGGACTGTCATTGTCTGCACATTTATTCTGATTGTCATTCACCTTAACCTAATTCTTTATCAAAAGTTCATTTGTGATAGTAATTTCAGATTCAGTCTAAAGTCAGAAGCTCAACTCTATCTACTAAATTTCAGAATATAAGAATGAATCATCATTGACCGACTATTGGATAAAGAGGATTATGAAGAAATCGGCCAACCATGTAAAGGTTGTTTTCCTTAGGTGGACATGAAGATTCTTAAAAATGATCTTACTAACTCACTCATTGTTTAAAGATTATTGTACTTTGTGATACACGGTCTTTATTTCTTAGTGACAAATAACCAATCATGTAATGGCAACAAAATTAAACTTTTATCCAAATTACATTATATGTGACTGTATAGTAATGCTTCAAGTGGAAGTCATTCGTTAACTCATATCTTATTAGGTAAACGTGCTTATCAAGCCTCTGAATTTTAGTTTTATTTACAAATTTAATTAGTAATTGTTTACCGTAGAAATATTACATATTCTATGACTTTTCTTTATTTAATTCTTAATTTGAACTGGTTTATGTAGTCTATTACTACCAATTACAACGATGTTAAGACTTACGTAAATTTTATTTTATGATGATTCTCACGAGACATGATTATAATTTCAAACCTCAAGTAAATAACTCCACATGTACACAGAATGTATGTCCAGTATGTCTTGCTTTTGGAATATTTCGCTAGCTCATATCACCCAATTATGAGAATGAATTTTGTTTAATTAGTCGCTAATATTCATGATTCATATCTCTGGTTACAGTCTTGGAACAAGTGGATTTATTTACTCTGATTAATATTTAAATAAGGAAAAAAATTGAAGATTACTACTTATTTCAGTCAGTAGCATAAAAATATTATAATTTGAAATTTAATCTCAACTTCCAATTTATTCGCTCGAGAAAAAGAGGAAAATTTGTTTAATTGATTACCACGTTAACCAAATGATTTTTATCATAATACTAACATAATATTGGCAGTTATATTAAGTATAGTAGGAAAGTAAAAAGTAGGTTAGTGAAAGTAGTTCAATATTTTCTCGTTTATATTGGGTATTGGATAAAGAATTTTTCCGTCAATAAATAAATGTAATCTATTAACAAGGTTAGAATTGTTATCACGTGTTATTTTTACCATTGTTATTATGATCATCATTGTGGCTGTTTTTTTTAATAATCATTTCCGCTAATTGTTACTGCCATTATCCTTTATTTATGTGTTCTAAGTGATGTAATTTTTTTGTTTCCAAATCTAATTGATTCTGTAATTTTGTACGTTATTGGTTAATAACCATCATCATGATGAAATTGGAGTGTTTATTAGAAAAATTCTAATATTTTTTTTCAAAGACAAATTTTGAATTAGTTAAATTACAGATTGAAAGAGTTGATGCTTTTTTGTAGAAACTAGATTTAATGATTTCCGGAAATATATTTCATTTATATAAGTTTAAATCTTTCGTCTTTTGATGTTAAGGATTGTAATTGTTCAGTCTCTCTAGACATATGTGCATCCTGTATGGATTATCTAGTCTATACCGTAAATTCACAGGCATTTTTAAGCAAGTTTGACTTAAGCATGAACAATAAATGAATTCATTTTATTTTGTAGTTTCTCATCATCGGCCTACATCCTAAACGTAATAGTGTTAATATTTAAAAATCAGCATACATACCTTTTATTACAATATCGAAAACTCATGTTATTCTACTACGTTTATTGTTCTTGCCTAATCAAACTTGTCAATACAGAAAAATTTATGGAATTTGATGATTTCTAACCATGGAATCATCGATGCGCGTTTTGTCCTATTGGGAATTAATCAGCTGGATGTTTATATTTATGGAAATATACTCTCAAAATCTGCATTCCGTAGAACTAATACTACCAGAACAGTATACTAGTTTCCATTAATGTGAAATTTACCAACATAACTTTGGGAATCTTTAAAATGTTGTTAAATCTGTAATGAATTAGATTATAAAGACTCATCAATTGCTTACTGGCAAACAGCTATTAAGTTACTGTCTTTATGGCTGATTGTATGCATTGTTGTAAAATCGCATTCATTGTTTTAACTCCTCTGATAATAAGTACAGTAAATATATTAAGTGCTCTCTATTCGTTCATTTGCACACTGAGATCATTATTGAGAACTTGATTCGTAATTTTTTTTATCCTTAGCGTACGTAAGTTAATTTATAAAATTCTCCCAGTTACCCAAGACAGAAAGATCAAAGAAATAAATTCTTCCCACTATTAAGAATGTTTACAATTTATTTGATAACAATGCTTAATTACAGTGTGTTGTGTAACAGTATTTGACACTAAAAATGACATTTACATATTAGTAGTTAAATAGTTACATACAACTACAATATTTTTATGCCTTCATACGTGCACTTAAATTAAAATAATGCTATATTTATGTTTATGTGTTATTTGAATAAGTTTAGTGTGATGTATGTACTTTGTGGCGTAGCAAATTTAACCCTTTTTATTATCTTTCTAATATACATAGATCAAAAGGATACTGACTAATGATCTCACTATGACCACTAAAAGGTTTGATAGTTTTTAAATGATTCTCCAACTTCTATCCCATTATGATGAATATTGACTTTACATTACTAGTATATCATGAAATAATTTACAATTTATTAAATATTAAATCCAGTTCCTTCAGTTCGAATCATACATTCATTTATATCGCTATTTAACGATAGTTCATAAAGTTTGTATATTGACAACCAAAATATGTTTATATTTTTATTTAATTCAAATGATAAATTTTAATTACTGACTATGGAAAAATTTGGATAAAAATGAGTTTAGACAGAGTATACATTTTTTCCCTAGATAAGTGCTAATTAATTAATCATCGGATTATTAGTTTTGGAACGTATTAAATTTTTAAAAAAAATAGAAATTTATTTTTTAAACAACAAATTTTAAAATGATTTCATGGTTGATTGAATGTTGTGATTTACTGTTTTTTATTTCTGCATTATTTATGTTATCTTCAAATTAATAAATTCTACTTAAATGGATGTTTTTTGGGATATGTATTTCGTCTAGGGACGAAGAATGTTAAAACAGCATTAGTGAAAACCAGAGGGTACTAGGCAGAAGTTTGGCTGTGTATAATGACTTTTAAATATCACAGAATCGCGGTCCAGTTATCAGTTAATTCACGATATTATCTTATAATCGTGCATTGATAGCAGTTATGAATATACTATAACTGATATGGTTGAAATTCACCTATCAAAACTTCTTACATTCGTTTTAAAACTAGTCAGTGGTACGTAATACTGTAGATTCTCTGAATAAAATAGAGTATCAGTCCAATGCCCTTTGTTTTTCAGTGGCTTCAGTGACGAAACTTCCTTTAAATCATACTTACATTTCTTACTGTATTGTGTTTATTACTTGAAGTGCAAGTGTATCAAGAGTACGGTAAAAATCTTAAATTCTAAATGGAAAGGGTAAATATTAAGCATTTGTACAGTATCTCTAAAAAATTGTTATGTATTTTTGAATTGTTCTATCAATAAGAATCGCATCCATCAAATAGTCATTTACTCGTGACACTTACTTCAGTGATATTTGTTTACTGACTCAGTCAACATTAATCCAATTATTCAGTTTTAAGTGGCATTACAAAATTGTGACTATGTGATAGTATACTGAATGTGCTAACATGTTATTCAAGACAACACTGAAAATTCTTATGTTCTTATTAGTAATCCAGTGATAATATTTATTCCTCTGACTTTTGTGGATAGAAGCGATTTAAGAACTGACAAACAGTAATTCAAAATAAAACATCGTACAACGAGACGAGTTAATTTATAAACTAAATTATCAAAATGTTACATCTCCCTTGTTTACCATATAATGTATTTATACTGAAAGTCTTGTTTCTTTATAAACAGTGTACTGTAGGCTTGAATTATCAACTTTACTTATGCAGTTGTTTTATTATAATAAATTGGGATGGAAAGCAATTCACTAAGATACTTTACGATATCTATTTATTCATTAGAGTAAGGAGAAAAACTCATCACTGCAAATAAAGTTTGGCAATTTTTAATTAAACAAATCCACTAGGCATAATCGTTTGAATATACCTGAATTTCTTGAAATTATACTAAATGTACGAATGACTTAAGAAAAAAATTAGTCATCATATTGTACTGTTAAGCTCTTAGATTAGTAAAGAAGATGTGTTTCATCCATCTGAGAAACCATAAATGTATACTTTATTTAATTAGTAATAGTAGTAATTTGAAGCAAGGCTGAGTTTCGAATACTGGTGTAATTGAGACAAAACTTGAAGGTTTAATTATTTAAGCCCTTAGGACTTCGAGCCATAATGACTGTTCCATAGGATTTGACATCCCAACTACGTTTAAGATAATTTACAGAAATCATGCAACAAGGATCTTAAACAGATATCCATAAACAATATAGTAATCAACACAATTGTTTATTTGTTCCAATTTACCACAATTCATACCATTATGTTTAATTATGAATTTACGAAGCTTTGGGAGGGAAGTAATATTATAGGAATCAAAGTTTAGAATAAACTATTTATTCTAGGCAAAGAAAACATGTTGTGTAGTTAACTTCAGGAACAAGACTAATGCGAAGAATTAACGAGTTTTTGGCACTACAGACTTTATATAATCTTATGAATAGTCCTCATTAGACAGACTATTGTCTTGTATACATGGCAATTTTTTAGCGATGGAATTATCAAGGCTGATATGACTCTCCATGAGATGTCAAATAATTTCAGATCTTCAGATGCTATTTCAAATTAGAAAGAAGGAAATCAAACTTCACAGTTTTGGTGTTGTTGAGTTCTCTGAACTACATGATTTTGTTGCGGAGCATTCATTGTTGTCCTGAACATCACCGCAGCCCTTCTCATGTGAAAGTGAGCTTCCTACTTGTTTCACGAGTGGTTAATTGCTTTGTCCCGGTGGTTTGCGGTTGCTTGTCATCTTGGGCTTCTTTATCTTCATTGATCTTTCTATTCATATTAACTGGCGTCTTCGGTTGACTTCTTGTGTTTTCCGATGTGTCTATTGATCGCTGAATGATGGGCTATATTCGAAAAGACTGAAGTTTTTTTAGGCTGCCTATGTTTGTTTTTAAATCCTGAAAATGAAATAGAAAGATTTATAACAACAAGGTTGCTAGGTTACTAGTAAATATGAGATATATGGAAAAGAATCAATAAATAAAATCTCTCAAATCCTCATTTCTCGTTACAATTAAACAAACAACTATCTATTCTAACAACGCCTTTCATATCTTCTGGAAGTGCTTATTAGTTCACACTAAACTAATATATCCAGTTAACTAAACCCAGCTAATTACCACTTATATTTTTTCTTCACTAATCTCTTTTTCTAAATTTCACTGTGCTCTCACATTTTTGGGGGAATTTCGTACTACATTACGTTATTGTTTATTTACATAGCCAATAAACTGGTTTTGACTGAATAGAGAATAATATACTGAGATATTTTTAAAGCTTTCTGGCTAAAAAATTACTTGTCAAAAACAGATAAGAACTATTTTAAAGTGATCTAATTATTCTACTGAAATCATTTTCTCAAGGAGATAAATGGAGAAATTTATCAGTAAGTGCATGAAATAAGAATCCTTAGCTTAGTGGTTGAAGCATTAAGGATTCAACTGGTACATCACAGCTTTTAACGCCTGTTCACATAGTGTCACTGTTAACCAGATAAGCTGTATCGCAAAGCGAAATACATAACCTTTTATTAGTAAATGAGCTAAATAATTATGAACTTAGATACTTATAATTTAACCTGTTGTTGATCTTGGAGACTGAATTTGGATCTGTCTTTCTTTGTAGATGTACATCCTGTGTGGATTACCTCAATATAGATATAATATCGTAGGCTTTTGTAGAATATATGGGTTACGTATATCAGTGGCTTCAAGGTCACACTTTTTTCATTTGGAGAAATACCTGTATACCAGAGTTGATATTCACTCTGCGATCATAATCTAATACCTAAGGACTCAGTAGCAAATAAGATAAGACTAAAGGCCTTCAAAGCAAAAGACAAAAGGTTTGAATCCTGTACTGAACGTCAACACTAGGATTCCGAAAAATCTATCTGATAACTTTGAAATAAGACAAGACTCTCATCCCGAATCCACTCATTAGCCACCTTCCATTTATTTTACATGAGTTTAAGTACTTGTAGTCTAAGTAGTCCCAAAGAATGATATACTGAGGTCACTGTTCTTTGTTTTTTTCAAATAAATCTGTTCATATAAACTGTTTTGAGTTAAAGGAAATGTAATGTATTAAATATGGTCGTAATAGATATAAAATGTATCCATTTTTTGTTTGTTGTATTCCCGATGTCCATCAACATTATTTTTTATCCTTTTTTTGCTTTTAATAATAGATTTCTTTCCTACTGGTTTACTACCAGTGCTTAGAAAACAAGCATTGAGATGTAAAGAATATGCTATCTGGCGAAACTGGTATGAAGGTATGTGTCTATATTTATAAAATTCCGTATTCCTACATTATATATATATATATGAAAACAGCATTTATTTCATTTTAAATTGAATTTATTTATAGCTGCTAATAAAACTTATTGATGAAAAACTATTTTTCAGACTAAAATATTCTTCTCGGTCTGCAAGCAAATAACGCGAGACTATAATTTATAGACGAACCAATCAGAATTAAAATAATAGGTCTTGAATTTTCGCGCGAGATTCATCCACTCATTTGGCTAAATACCATTCCTGCATTATAACCGATGTCAGTTCTTGATGAAAACATTAAATATAATTTCTAACCCTAACGTTCAAATGTAAATCCTATTCCTAGTTCCTCGCACTAATTTTTAACCCTCCTTTAATCCTAGTAAGTAGATGGACATTTTCAAGGCCATTTTAGCGTTACTCAAAGGTCGACCATAAATTATAGTCTCACTGCAAATAATTAAATCCGATTAGAAGTATAAAAGTCTTTATGTATGAAAAGATTAAAACGTTTTTAGTTAAAATCAATTACTTTACTTTAAATATTGCTAAGCTCAAAGATTGACAACAATTTCCTTTTTTTTTAACTCTACTGTTTATATACAAATATTTTATTATGTTTCAACTCTACAGAAAACAGTTTGCCCTGTGTAAATTGAATTTAGAGATGACATGACGTAAATAAACAAGCAAGCATAAATTTAAACTGTATTTTATGAATGCGGTTTGTGGGCTTTTCTCCGGGCTTGAATAACAAACGAAAAATAAAGTTTTCCTAATTGAGCCAATCTAAAGTAAAAATGATCAATTAAGTACTGTTACATGGTTTATAATTGAATACCACGCAAGTTTTCTTTGTTTGAAACCAAACTTAGTTATTTATGAAAACTTGTTCATATTATCTTATAAATTCAATAATGTTGAGCTGCGATCTAATGGTAGATAATTGTTTAATTCATTCTATATTCTATCAACTTTGCCAATATGAACATGAGAATGTGAATTGATAAATCATTGATGATTTTCAACATGTGATAATCATAATCAGTTTATTTACTTTGCTGTATTTAAGACAATCCTGCTAATCATCACTCTAAGTAACACTAATATTTATATAACTTATTGTAAATCAAGAAGGTAGATTACCTTGTGGTGGACTGTCTCCTTTTTTAATGTATAAACCAAGACGATAGTGGAAACCATTTGTTTATAAAGAGAAAAAATCATCATGAAATCATCTTATTGATAAATGAATGGTGAAAAATTTATACTAATTATGACTGGAGCCGTTAAACAACAGCTACCTACATTTTATTCATCTAACATAGGATTTGTCTGAGTAGTCCAACTACAAATAATCATAAGTTTAAAAGGTCATACTTTGAATGAAATGTCATTATTACTCTTTAAATAATAAGTGTAATCTAATTTACAATATAATTGGATGAGAAGTTGGGAAATTACTACTTAAGAAAGAGACAGCATAAACAACCATAATCAAAATAGACAATTTAATTAATATTGAGTGAGCTATTATAGTTTATAAATACCCACGTGGTAACAGTTCATAACTTAGTAAATTTTTATGGATGGAGATTTTGTGTAAGCTAACGAAACCCAAACATAGTTTAAAGTCAGTGAATTTCAACTGCAATTACTTATCCCCAACAATGAAAGAGTAAACTTAACATTAGCTATTAATGTTTTGTTTACGTAAAGATAAATTAATTAATAAGTTTTAACAGTTAAATTCATGAGTCGATATAAGCTAGACCACCATTGAGAACCTGGTAGCATTGCTAGTCACCATCGATCTATTGTATGAAGTATTGTATGATCATTACTTTATTGCATTTGCTCTTCATCATTTCCAGAATTCACATAATTGACGTCTATTATTATATTTTAATTTTTTTAAAATAAATTTTCTCATATATAGTTTTTTAGCAATTATTATTACTTTTCCTCAGTAGACCGGTATGTAATGTCAATTTCTAGAGTATCATCCTTATTGTCAACTGGGACCATAAAATGATTTCTTAGAGGTTTTCTACTTAGATGATTGATTATTAATTAAACACATTTATAAATAATTGAACTTATGAAAAGATTGATAGATTTTGATAGAAATCATTGTCATTCTTGAAGTCGAATTCATAAGTGAATTATCTAAATAGGTTGATCTAAAACAAATATGTTGTTCATAACATCTTAGTTAAGTTAGGAGACTTCTTCAAACTACGGTAAAAATTTTTTTAACTATTAACCGACAATTAGTACTACCCACATATTTTAGAATAAAACTTTATTGCTATACATATTGCAATATATATTTAATCAGAAAATATAGTTTATATCATATTTAAATATCAAAACATCAACCATAGTTTGAAAGATATTAAAATAAATCATGAAGATTCTAAATAATTTTCTTTCTGTATCACAATTCGTGAAAATTCACTTAGATTTAGAATACTTCAACTTCAGTGCAGAATGATGTAATATGGTTTGCATTATTATTCATTTTGGGATCACATTTTGTTTATAAGATCTAGAATTTTAAGAATTCCCGATGCGAAATTACAGTAATAACAATTAAAACTAGTAACTTCAAGGAAAGTTATTTTCATGGTTGAAAGCATGAGTCAATTAAAGCTAGAACACCATGGAAAACCTGGAAAAACTGGACGGCAGTTTCGTTCTAGTATGGGA